>NC_045733.1:18207104-18243982 GCF_008692095.1 Etheostoma spectabile
AAAAAAAGGTTATAAATTGCAATATATCATAGAATAATGAAATATATTTAAAATTGCAATAACATTGTATTGTGGCATAAGTACCGTGAGTTTCGTGATCACCAACTCTGCTGTAGGGAGTTGAATTACAGTGGATAAGGTGATAACCCTTTACCTCTCTGAGGGAAATTACGCTGTTTGCCGGTGATCTGTGACCTCTTGATCCAAAACAGTTGACAATAAAAACAGCTCAGTGCCCACAGGTGTATCACTGTGTGTTGTCAGTCTAAGAAACACATGACAGGTAGCAAATACCTTTTTGAACCTTAAATCTCGCAATGCATTGCAGCAAAAGAATAATAATTGCCAGCTGTACCAGGTGGGCAAAAAGTGAGTCCAGATGTTGAGCGTCTCATTGGTCAGCTGGAAGAGGCTCAGGATGCAGTCAGTGGCGGAGCTGCGGGGGTGTCGGTAGCCAGAGATTATGCTGTCCTCATGGAAAACCTTGAGAAAGAGTAGGTTAGTCTTGGTTAGGCCTCAGCCAGTATGACAACTTTGTGAAACCCATTTTTCAACGGCTCCGGATGCAAAAGAAGTCTCTCAACAAACAACAAAATACGCAACACATGGTTAATCTTAATGGACCGAGTGTGGCATGTTTCTTAAGATCCCCAGCCCCCCCACCCCACCCCCCAAGGTGTCCCAAGATACATCTGAGGGGTCACAATATAATTAAAGGTATAATAAAGTGGTCATTTTTGTTGTATCCTTGACGTTCCACGTCAAGAGTTGCTCCGTTGCCACAGGAAAATCCGCTGGATTTCACTTATTTAGGCCGGATATCTGTTGCCTTGGGCACATTTTCCTCCCATCCCCAAATGCAATGTGGAGTAGCCAGACCCTCCTCCATTGCGCTTTGGAGGAGGGTCTCGCATTGCGAGACTAGTTCCTGTGAAATACTGGAAACTTTTACCTTGTAAGTCTTCTAAAAACCTAAAAAAGGACAAATCACCCTTTGCTCCAACTACTAACAGCTCCTGTCTACACTGTGATAAGGACCAATCTTTTTTTTCTTTCATAAAGTGAAACTTAAAAAGTGTAAATAAGTAAATAACGTTTCCTCATTTTAACCACCAGTCAACCTCCTCCTGAGTCCAGCTCAGTCTGACTGTGTGAAAGCTGAAATGTCCAGGAAAGATACAGCGAAGAAGAACTTACTTTGGGCACTTGATTGATGGTGAAGACTCGTGGTAACCTGATGAGGCTGAGCATGGCTGCTGCTGCTGCTGCTGCTGTTCAGGAGGAGAGCTGAACTGAGGCCGCTGGTGAGGGTGCGCTTCCTTCTTTATAAGGTTTGTGTTGCTATGCTGCCCTCAAGGTTTCTCCCCGTCATCTCCTCCCTCTTCAAACCCAGCCAGAATATCCAGTATACCTGTGCCACTCCTCCTGCTACTGTCTCTCTGGAGGTGGAGAATATGTGCACACAGGTGTATACTCACACACACTCTCTCACTCACTCACTCACACACACACACACACACACACACACACACACACACACACACACACACACGCACACGCACACACAGACACGCGCACACACACACAGGGGAAGACAAGTTTTTCAAGATCAAAACCTTGCATTCATTCTTTTCACCCTGACTGCTGTTTCCAAAACAAAGTTTTTCTTTTTGTAATTGCATGACCAGATGACAAAGAGACAACAGTAAAAAAAAAAAAAAAAAATAAATAAAAGAATCGCCCACCATGTGTGATTGACATTAATGTAACCGGGGCTAATATTTTCAGCCATTTCCCTGCCAGAAACTGTGCAGCAGACGGATAGCTCGGCCCAACGCTGAACACAACAAGCGCTATCTGAGTTTCAGCCAGTCCAGATAAGGTGTGACATCATGAATGAAGGGTGTAGATCGGTCCGGCAGAAAAGTCAACAGAGTTCCTTTCATGCCACTTTTCTTGCTCCTCTCCTGGTTGAACGGACATGTCACCATCTGCACCCGGCAGAGACGGCCCGGCCTGTGCCCTGCCGGCCGGTTATCTTGTTTAAACTCTACAGCAATGAAAGCAAACACGTCTCACTGCCACCGCAGAATTAGGCCGTGGAAAAGCAGGAGACGTTGTTTGTGGTGTGTTTGACAGTTTGTACATGTTACAAAAGAAAATTCTATTACATGTATTTTGGTGTGATATATTTTTATATGGTCGACCACATCACTTTAGAGTGTACAAAAGCTTGTTTTGAGCTCAGTAATCTATAACAGAGCGTCATGCTTGCTTAAATTTAAGCACAAAAGACGTGTTAATGCATTATCCCAAAGGCTTGATGGAAAACCCATATGACTCGGAAATGCGGAATCCTCAGCATCAATCTTCCGTTTACAATTCCATTCAAATGAATCCAGATCAAGTTTGTCTAAAACATTTACACATTTTGTCAGGATGTTTCGGTAAACTATGCGATTTTGTTACGCCAAAGAGGTCAGCTCTAAATTCAAGCACATCTCCATCAGCCGTGTTTTCAGTGAAACCACTTTTAATAACCCATCATGTTGTGTTTTAAGATGCAATAACCCCAACAGATGTGAAAGTGTGATGAACTAAGAACATGTAGTGCAGCAGAGCACCTTGGGATCTCAATCAGCTTTGCCTCTCAGAGGAGCAGAGCTGCAGTCAGAGCAACACCACCGCTTTAGAGCCAAAGAAAATAAACAAAGCATCAGCTGACTGGAAGTTAGCTCGGTTAGCTTTGAGTCAGTTAGTTTACAGGTAAGTCATTAAGAATTCCAGTGGCAACAGTTTGGACAAAGTCAAGTGCAGACGGTTATGCCCCGGGAGAGCCAAGAGCACAGTAAACGAGGTCAAAAAGCAACAACAACAAGTTATTTGTAGGAATATGGTGCAAAATATACAATGAGAAGAAAATCACAGTGCTCACTGTTGAGATGAACAGATAAACATACCCTCTTAGTTTTGTAGTCATGTTTAAGGTGAATTTGTATTTTTATTTTATTTGTCTTTTATACTGGTACCATTTATATAGGCTGGAGCCTACCAGACTCGTACATGTTATTTAACAAATCGCTAACGTTTGGTCGCAACGCTGGCTTAGCATCCCTAGCGTTAGCTATTAGCATCGCTAGCGTTAGCCTTAGCTAACTCCTTTACCACTAACGGAGCCAGCTGGAAAATCAAACTTTTCCCCAACCCGTGGGGAGGAGGGCCAGAACATCATGGCCACCAACAAAAGTCAGCAAAGATTGTTCTTTCTCGGGATTTAATTTCAAGACATTCGGCAGCGGTGCCACAACCGCATCTTTCTCCGCCGCCGTTACGGAACTACAACTCTAGCGCACGGCTCAACGTCACTGTTCTCAGCCACTCCCTCTGTTCGCTGATTTGAGCAGAGAAAACCCGAGAATATACCGCAAACCCAGACGTAGAAACTAAAAAAAAAAAGAAAATTGAGCGGAAGTACGTAGGAGGGCGGAGCCAGGCTCCCATTTACACTCACCGCACTTCCTTTGTTGAGTAACTGAACACCAGGCTGAAAAAACGTGTTTCGCTGCCCTCTGTGGTTGAAAGTTGACCCCACTGGACCACAATGTTGTGGGTGGTTGGGTGGGGTCAGGAAGGTGCACTGTGGCTCCAAAACCCGACCGGCAAGGTGCCGGTTTGTGCAGGTTGGTTGTGGTCAAAAGTCAAAAGTCAAAAGTCAAAGTTTCTTTGTTACTGTTTTCTATGTTCACTCTTGCTATTGTATGAAATGTGTTTTTACTCTTGGTTTCTGATGTTTAGCACTTTGGATACCTGCTGGTTGCTGTAAAGTTCTATATAAATACATTTTGATTGATTGATTGATTTATCAGTCTCCCTAAGGAGAAATTAGTTTTGAACACTGAGTAACATTGCTTTCCATTTAACATTGGTTTCCACTTAACATCAGTTTGGCACACATTACAGCACGTGTGTACCAACAACATCGCAGTCAATACACACTGACAATAACATATCTCACATGGCTTGTAGTGGATGAACCCCAAAAAAGAAGGTTCTGTAGTGTCTTTGCCATCACTAACAAGCTCTAAAATGATTATATTAAAACATATGTAAATCTCTACCCCCTGCTGCTGTGGGATCATCAGCTGAGACAGAGCTACCACCACCTCATGTACTGCTTGTACTCAGGAAGCCCTATTTCCATTCACTTTTTAATTATTTTTTGTATTCAATTTCAATAGGTTTCCCGAGATGGCGGACAAGTAAGTTTGTTTCTGTTGAGCTCCTGCACAAAAAGTTTTTGTTTTGGTGGAAAGCCAAGAAATTTCCTTTAATGCTGGACTGGCTTCTATTGCCGAAGTGTGGAAAGCAACCTGATGTCATTCCGTGACAAAAAAGGAATGCAAATAGGCAAGAAGAAGGGCTCTTCCTGTTATGTGTTTGCACCTGAAACCAACAGTGATGTCACCGTGTGCTGATAAAGTCCAACCACTGGAGGTCCCCAGAAATTAGATTTCCAGGTAGAGTTAAGTTCCTTTAAAAAACAAAAACAAAGAAGTACCTGTACTACTGCAACACCAAACTGCATTTTGGTTACTTTGCATTGCCACAGGTAATGGTAATGTTCTGTAGCTCCTACTACACTCCACTTTTGTTAGACAACTTTACAGAGGTGTAAAGTGGAGCAGAAGTGTTATGAAGCAGAAAATGGAAACACTCAACCTAAAATACCATAAAATTGCTTTTTAGTAACATTCTGTTAATGTATTTCCTTATTATTATTTTCCACCACTGGTGTATGCGTGTGTTTTGGTTTGAATATCTCAACATAATTAAAGAGAAATCTAGATATACATTACTAGCTTTAAGAAAATAATTAATCCATGTACATATGCACAAAACATAATTTACAATTAATTAAAAATTTATTTTTTTAGTGGCCGGGTTGGCTCAGTTGGTGGAGCAGGCACACACGTGACTTAACGGCCATGGGTTCGACTCCGACCTGTGGCCCTTTGCTACATGTCATTCCCCCCTCTCTCCCCTTTCATGTCTTCATCTGTCCTGTGGAAATGAAGGCCCAAAGAGTCATTTTTTTGTTGTGTTCCCATCATAAGGCTCTATAGATATTCAGTGAAAGCTCAATTTCATCTTGATTGATCAGATGTCTATTAGTGACATAAAGATGATGACAAATTAAAGGAAACATCTGAATTATTGAATGGAGAATGCAGCCGTTTCCATACACCACATGGCGGTGTCACTAACAGGTTTGATGAAAATCCCTCACATACAACGTGAGATATTTCAAAGACAGACCACACGCATCCACCCACACCCACACCCACCCACACACACACACACACACATACACACACACACACACCATGGTGTGTCAATTAAATATCTCATGAACCGTTCATCCAATCACCTTCCCACTTGGTTTCATTGGTACCCACTGAACTTGGGGTTTGGAATTTGGAGCAGTTTGGACACCGTTGGATATTAAACTATGAATAAAACTACAAGTCCACGGAAAAAAGGTTGAGGAAAAAAAGCGCCGCCATAACTCTGGCTCTTCCATGTCTACCCTTCACAAAAAAATAACATATAGGATATCTTTAGAAAGAATGCTGTTCATCCCTCCAGAAGAGTTCACCAACCCAGAGCGGACCAACACCATGAGGAGACACATTTGTTTTTCATTTATTGTGCCACCCATCTGTATAAATGGAACATAAATATGAAATTGAAACAATCCATGACAGCCACAGAGTCCCATTTGTATTTCTATTCGTATTTTTGCTGATACTTGTACCATCCCATCTCACCACAAGGCGTCAGTGCCTTCACACAGAAGCTTCCCCGGCGTGGGCGTGAACAGCTGCTGCAGCTGATTATGAAGATTAAGATGGACAGTATGAGGAGAACAAGGAAAGTTTTCAGTTCATGCAGTTTATTTTTAGCCTGAATTTAAGGTTTTCTTTATAGGAGCTCGGTGTCCTCTAAACGTTGTCCTTAGAGTCTATGTCTGTTTTATTAATTCATGACCTCTGACTGAAGGAGCTACATTTTCTCAGAGACATCACAGGGAATTAACGTGTATCACTGTAAGGACAGAAAGGTCTTTGACCGCTGCATGATTCTTTTATTGACTGTAAATAAGAAAAAGTTACACGTTCGCTTCAGGCCAAAGCTCCTCACTACCATGCAAGCCAAAGTGAGCCTCCTGTGGCAAGCCCTGAATGTTTGTGGAACATCAGCACTACTTCTCACATTAAGCATTCATTGACTCTTTGCTGCTGATGAAAAGGCTGCTTTCCTTAGTACGAGATAGAAATAACTTTGTTTTTTATTTACTTCACATGAAGGTGGTCCAAAAGCTTCCAGCACAAATATTAGCTCTCTAACTTTGATTAGACACAGCAGATATAGAGACTGAATGTTCACACACGCAGTGGTGGAATGAAACTTGTACTTCACACAAGTATTTGTACTTTTTACTTTATACTTTATACTTCTTACTTCACTGCATTCATTTGACAGCTGTTAGGACTTTGGATTCTGATTTTACAGGCAAAACGTAAAACAAGTTTACAAAATCTGACACACTGTCACTACTTAGCAGCATAAAAAGATGCAGAGGGCCGGGGTTCGAGTCCGACCCGCGGCCCTTTGCTGCATGTCATTCCCCCTTTCATCTCTTCATCTGTCCTGTCAAAATAAAGGCCGAAAATGCCCGAAAAATAATCTAAAAAAATGCTTTGTGCATGTTACTGTATCAATAATAATCCAATAGGGAAATTATTGACGTATTCAGATATAAGGACAGGTCAACTGAAGATGTCAGTTAAAGTACGCAAGTCCCCAAGCATTTTGTACTTAAAGTATTAAAACTAAAAGTCTTTATGGTTTAGATAAATTGCTTCTGTGAGCAGAACTTCACGATCGTAGTTAATCGAGATGGAGCTCATTTTAACTGTCGTTTTTAGTGTAGTGTAATATAATCTGTAACAGAGTATAATATTGTTGTATAAGATGTATCTCCGTCTGAAAAGCAGAGTAGAGATGGGAAGAAGCATGAAATGGAAATATTGAAGAAAAGCAGAAGAACCTCAGATTTGTACTAGTGCGACGGTTAAGTAAACAAGTACAGTAGTTGAGTAGATGTACAGTTGCATTCCATTACTGCATAAACTGCATACACTCATTAATGAGATAAGATTTCACATGCATGCCCAGGCACATCTTTTCTTGAAATTTCTACTTTCTACTCCAGCAAACAATACATTTCCTTCTTTGCGTATGCCATTTGAAATGCTAATAATGACTGATGCTGTGCTGAGTCTGCGTTGGGTTTGTGCGGCGGCTGCGTGGTTACAGAGGGACAGATGTGCGATCGACTTCACTGAACCAGGTTGCTGTGCTGCAGCTGCTCAAAGTGTTGCAGCCTCCCTGGTGCTTTGGTTGATGAGGTGTCGTTTGTGTCTCCAAATGAGGGGCTGGTGTGTGGCAGACGCCCCCATGATACATTATTAATAGCTATTAGACTCCAGGCGCTTTCCTTTTCTCTGCTGAATTTCAAACTTTGGAAGCATTTCCTCTTTGCTCAATCCAGAAATCCCCACCGCCGCAGACTTGCTTACTGTACTGAACATCTCTATCTTTTTTTTTTTTTTTTTTATTTACACTACCTCCTACTGCGGCTCTGTCTGCTCATTCTTCTCTTCCAGCACCATCTGACTCTGGCTGGTGATTGCACTGTCGAAGACTTTTATTCTCTCTAGCCATAAAAAACAAAATGTGCCAGCTGCTCATGAATGAGCAAAATACCGTAATTACCAGGTTTGGAAACTGAGGCAGGATATTTATTTTATTCTAGTCTAATGATAGTGTCTCTGTCTCTGGCATTCAGTCAGAAGAGAGGTTGGATTCGATAACACTGTTATTGATACCAAACAACAGCACAAATAGGAAGTGACATTTGATTTGATCTGATTTAGGAACGCTGCACAGCTGCTAATGGAACAGGGCACAGTTTTAAAGGAGTTCTTAAATGTTTTATTAACGTGCTCGTGCCTTTTCATGCTGAGAGTTATAGATAAGAAGATTGATACCACTCTCATATTTGTTGCTTAAATGGAAAAAGCTACAGTCAACAGCTGGTTATGTTAGCTTAGCACAAATACTTTTAAAAGAGGAAAACTGCTAACCAAGCTCTGTTCAAACGTGACAACATTCACCTACCTTTGTACCTTTATTCCATAAAAAAATGAGGGAAAAAAATTGACAATTCATGGCAATCAGCAACCAGTGGAAGTTACCAGTCAGAGCCAAGAAATCCACTGGTGAGATATAATGTGTTAGGTGATTAGAGGTGCTGGTAGGTGGATTTTATTTTGAAATCTTTGGACAGAGCTCGGCTGGCTGTTACACCAATCTAAGCCAAGTGGCAAAAAAGAAGCTAATTAGGCGTATACTCATATGTTTCATGGACCGATGTGAAATGGTATATTCATTTTCTCATCTCTACTCTTACTGCCAGAAAGCAAATCCCCCCCCCCAAAAAAAGATTGCTTTAAGATGAAAACTTTGGGAAAATGTCACTCAATAAGATCACACACGTCAAAATTCAGGTGTATTGCTTTGGTTTTCTCTTCACTGGATGCGGTCACACCCTGTTTTCTCTTTTTTCCCACCTCGTGAAGACCGCCAAACAACACACAAAGAAATTCAATAATGCAGGGTTCAACGGAGTGATAATTTTATCAAGTGGGTAAATTTATGGACACCATAAAGCCTGTGGCCTCCGGAGACCGGAGTACCAAGGATTCACTGTAATGTTATCACAGCCATCTGAAAGGCATCTGAATGGCAGCAGAAGAGGCCTGCACAGAGCCCATGAAGAGACGGAGCTTATCAGGTTTATGTGGAGCTAATTACAGGACTGGGAGACAGACTCGCCGTCAGGAGGGACGGTAATGTCATCAGCCTCGAGGACCGAAGAGGAGTGAGATGTGTGAGGCAGTGAGGAATACGTTGTGGCTGGATTGTATAAATGCCAGGAGGTAATGAAAAATGCAAGCGGGTGGCAGGACATACAGTCCTTCTCAGGTGTCTGCGCTTCTCTCTGCATCAGAATAGCCTAATTAGGATCAATTATTAATCAGCATTGTTTTTCTTCCGAGCAGTTTCACAGAGACGACGTTCAGTATGAACACACTGTTTCTCTACTGCGGGCAGGGCTGCCTAACCATGGACGTTGCTTTAGGTAGAACACAACCCGGAAGAACTCTAGAAATACACCAATATCTGGAAAGAATCGTCAGAATAAATAGCTAACTGGTTCAAATCAACCTTCTCTTTAAAATGGAGACTAAATACATGGAATTTTGTGTTGTATGTTGCTTGCTTTCATTGAAACACACACACATATATATATATACACATACACGCATGTATATATACATTTTTTTAAAATCACGTTATAAACAATTTGAAATGTTGTAGTCCCTTGCAAGGGCACCGGCGTTGTACCCGGTCTTAGCGCCACCCAGGACGGTTGCACGGTGGCATAAAAACAACGTACCGACGCGGGAACAAACTATTACAGTGAGGGAAAAAAAGCATTTGCCCACTGACAAAGAAATGATCAGGCTTTAATTTTAATGGTAGATTCATTTATTTGAAGAGTGAGAGACAGAATAACAAAAAAAAAATCCAGAAAAACGCATGTCAAGAATGTTTAAAATTGATTGGCATTTTAATGAGGGGAATATGCATTTGACCTCTCTGCAAAACATGACTAACATGACTTTGTTGCCTTGGCCGTGTGTTCTGGGTCATTGTCATGCTGGAATACCCCTCCACGAACCATTTTCAATGCCCTGGCTGAGGGAAGGAGGTTCTCACCGAAGATTTGACGGTACAAGGCCCCATCCATTGTCCCTTTGATGTGGTGAAGTTGTCCTGTCCCCCTTAGCAGAAAAACACCCCCAAAGCATAATGTTTCCACCTCCATGTTTGAGGTTGGGGATGGTGTTCTTGGGGTCATAGGCAGCATTCCTCCTCCAAACACAGCGAGTTGAGTTGATGCCAAAGAGCTCCATTTTGGTCTCATCTGACCACCACACTTTCCCCCAGTCGCCCTCTGAATCATTCAGATGTTCATTGCCAATCTTCAGACGGGCGTGTAAATGTGCTTTCTTGAGCAGCAGGACCTTGCAGGCGTCCTTCAAGGCGTAGTGTGTTACCAATTGTTTTCTTGGTGGCTATGGTCCCAGCTGAGAGTTTGGAATATGATTGACTGATTGCTTCTGTGGACAGGTGTCTTTTATGCAGGTAACAAACTGAGATTAGGAGCACCCCCTTTGAGAGTGTGCTCCTAATCTCAGCTCGTTACTTCTATAAAAGACGCCTGGTAGCCAGAAATCTTTCTGATTGAGAAGGGGGTCAAATACATATTTCCCTCATTAAAATCCAAATCAATTTATAACATTTTTGACATGCGTTTTTCTAGATTCTCCTGTTATTCTGTCTCTCACTGTTCAAATAAATCTACTATTCAAATTAGAGACTGATCATTTCTTTGTCAGTGGGCAAATCAGCAGGGGATCAAATACGTTTTTCCCCTCACTGTACCTATCAATTAATCTGATGTGTTTTTTTTACTTTTAATCTATTACTTGTTTAATCTATAAAACAGTGAAAAATGTCCAAGATTTCCAATCTATTACTTGCTGCGTCCGACCAAGAGCCCAAAAACAACAAATTCAGATATTAAGTTTTTGATCGCAAAAGACGAGACAAAAACAAAGTGGAAATCTTTGAAAACCAATAAATGGATAATAAAGAGGGTAATAAAGAAGTGATAGATCTGTAGGGAGACCTTCATTAAACGTCACAGAGGAAGTGATTCGACCAGAAGTTTAAGAAAATTGCTTTTATTTTTTTTTACACCTTTTAAAAAGCACATTTTTAAAGCACAAAGATTTACTCTGTATATAAACACCTCTCTTCATTGGACTAAAAAATGGTAGCATTTGCACATTGTGCTTGAATTGCAAAGTCTGCAGATCCGCTCTGGGTCTCCTGTGGTGCTACGACCCCAGTAAACATGTTATTGCATAAATCACATTTGACCTCCGGGGTCATTTGTTAAAAGTCTGAAACGGATTGTGGAAAGACTGAAATATAGAAACACTAAAATAAGGGAAAAGAAGCTTTCATACCGGTTGCACAGTGAACAATGATAGCAGCTTTCTTAATGAAGGCGCGGCACATTGTCGTGAAAAAAAACCAAAGCAATCTGAAGGAAATGCAACAAAAGATGTGACAATAAACGGCAGTTGTGCTTTCGTCTATCTAGCAAAAAAACATCTTACTTCTCTGCAAATTATTCCAACAAATGAGGCAAATACACACTTAAAAAACAAAAACAAAACAAAAACCTGCAGCTACGGGTTCATTTCCCTTTAAAAACGGTTGTCGACTCAACGCTAATCTCTAGTTGCACACTTCCCCTTTACGATAAGCAAGTTTTACACATCTTGTTTTTGCTATAATCTATTCAACTTACATTTGAAATCACTAGCATTTCTCTAAAGGCAGTGTCTCTCTGGTACATCTCCATGGAGACCTAACATTATTAAATGCTGAATGGAAATCATTATGCACAAAAATAGACCAATTCAAATGTACTTGAATCAATGACTTTGGTATAAACAAACTAAAGACAGTTATTAAACTTCCATTCCTGAATGTTCGTTTTTAAACTAAATATATTCTACCTGTCCTGTCGAAATGGCAAAGAATGATAGAAGAGTTCATGGGAGAAAGACACCGCCAGGAAATGAAGAAAACTGAAAATTGGCATTATCAAAACATGCACTCAAACTGCTTCTCTGGGATAATATTTATCTTTTTAAACTTTAAAAACAGAACTTCAGTTTAATCAAACTGCATCTACGTTACAACCGTAACAAAAAAACAGATTTTGGGAATAAAGTCATGAGTAAAAAAAGAAAAATGTATATTTCAAGAATGAAGTCATCATTTTACATGACTGAAGTCATATAAGGATAAAGTGCTTCAAGAACAATTTGCAGTATTTGCTGATGCAACGGGATGGATTGTATTGTGTGCATGTTTCCTGAAGTAGTATCTGAACAACACAGTACATATGCACTGTACATGCTGTATTGAACAGTTAACCATTCCTTGTTTTTCCTCTTAATATTGTGACTTTATTCTTGAATCTTACAACTTTTCTTGAGATCTGGGATTATTTTCTTCCTGACAGTAGCCGTAACACTCGGTCATGAATCCTTCTTTAGCTCTGAATGCACAAAGTTGCGTTACAGATGAAGCTGTGAGGTGAGGTAGACGCACCCGGAGGAATTAATTATGCGTTGAAACGAAAGCATGGCTCGTCCTGTCTTGTCTTGTATCCAACATGACAATGGAACGAATCAACGCCGCTTTGATTTTGTCTTAGTAGCTCGCACTAAGACAACTTCAAGGCGGGGAAATGGCGTTTCATCTCAAAGTTTACATGAAAATGACCAAAGAAAATTCAGCATCGACGCCTTGAGGAGAACAAACGGGCCTGATTCTCCTCCATTAATAATCTTTAAGGTAGATCGATGAAAGCCTCATTGATGCTGAGGCCTCCACTTTGTTTTGCTGGGAGTGCTGACTCATCCCTGACTAGCGGCTGACTGCGTGTGCAGGCTCTCCAGCCTATTAGCCCAGTGAATTGTTAGTGTCTTGGCGAGCTTTCTTTCTCCCCGTACAGCGGTCAACAGGTCAGCTCTCAGATTAAAAAAAAAAAAAAAGAAGCAAAGTTCATGCACCCAGAACAGCTGAGAGGAGCGCTGAGAGCCGGCTGGGACCGACGGCCTCTTTATGCTCGTCAAGAACTGCCCTCCACCCTCAGCACTCCTAGCATTGTCTATTTAAATGTTATAAAACGACGGGTTAGCGAGACGCAGCTGTGCTTCTGCTGCCCACGTCTTTCTCCCCGAATACACAACACACGCATCTACCACCACCTACACTTGTTTCGTGCAATTATTATCTGGAAGAACCAATTACAGAGAAAGGGCTTATCAGTGTGTCTCCAAAAAAGGTCATCAACGGGACATCTAAAAGAACAGAATGAAATGTAACTAATGGTGCGGAGGGTCAACCAAAGGAAAATGAAAGGGATGTAAAGATTTTAATGTAAAACAACGGCAGGTCAAGGGATTATGTCCTGGGTTTATTTTTTATGGTGTGAAGGGAGGTGAAAAATGACACGGCTGGCCTTTTGTTTAGACCGATCGGCATGACGATGTTAGTGGACTTGGATTTATCTTATTTATGAGGGACATTAATCAAATTTTAAATGTGCCACAGAAAGCCCAGATTGACTCATTTACATCAGTAGGCAGAATAGTTAACGGCAAACAACTGAAGAAATGATTGACTATGTTATCAGAGACGGCTCATATTTACAGTATAGTCTGCACATTGGGAATTAGGGCTGCACAATATACCGGTTTCTTTTTTTTTTTAATCGTCATCGCAATATCAACTGGTGCACAAACACAAAGACTGCCACATATCGATCACACTCAAGAGATGTTCTGTGTTAGTTGAATGAAAACATCATTGAACGGCAATTTAAAACTTAACTGTTAATTCTTTTTTTTTTATTCAATTCAGTGTTCAGTTTGTGCAATAAAACATTTGTTTCCTTTCATTTGTTTTCAACTCAACAATTTGTTGGATTTTAGCAGAATACTCAAAGCGGCAGAAGGCAGAACTGAGTACACTGTAGTATCCGTTTATGTATCGCATGTAATAGAGTTTTTGCATTTTTCAACAAATTGCCGCACATCGCATATTTTCCTCGTATCGTGCAGCCCTGCTGGGAATTCACTTCAAGACAACACACCATGAAGTTAAATATATCTGGCTCACTCAGTCTAAACCCTAACTGCTTTCTAGCTTTTACCCAATACAAAACAAAGCAAAGGAGACAAACAGTGACGCAGAACTAACGGTTTGTAGCTGTGGTTTGCCGTGGCACATGAATTATTACGTTTTTTGTGAGGAACTAAGAGGGGTTAGAATGACATGTCGTCTTAAAACATCTCATGAAAAGGTAACGACAGCATTTCAGTGGCTTCAGCACGGATGGATAATTAGGATACACTCTTATTTATCTCAAGGAATGTACCGTGTAGTGGCAGCATGCTACCTGCGGCCGTCCATGTGTCACCTGAAAACCCGACAGCCACGTGTCTAAAGATGCCGCCATCCAGTGGAATTGTGGGTAGGCGCCAAGGAGACCTAGTGGTAGCGGAGTGGTTTAACCATCTGAAATTAAATGTCTTTATTCCTCAGAGCTATTAAAGCAGTTTGAGAGGCCTCTAATCCTCTGATTTCATATTTATATTAAAAGGAACAAATATTTCTAAGGAGTTAAACCCTTAAAAGACAACAACATAATCCCCACCAAAATGATTTGCAACTATGCATCTGGGTTTTAAGGGGAAGAGATTGGAAGCATAAAGTATTTGACTCTTCAGCGTTTCTGTAAAGGGACGACAGCAAAATGATTCATGTCAACTAACAGCTTTGATATGTTGTTCTTACTACGGGGTTGTGGGATAAAAAAAAAAAAAAAAATACTTTAAACCAAAACGTTTAATTAGTTCACATTATTAGGATAACTTGTTTTGGAACATTCTTCTCCAAATACTTTAAAATAAATTCTAGTTCTCTTTTTTAGTTTATTTGTTTCAATAAACGTTGCATACTGGGAAGAAATGGGAAAGAAAAATACGACTGGAGAAGAGATTTCTGTTGGATGCATCAAAGAATGTTGGAAATATGATTCAGCTTAAAACAACTCAAGGAGTGTCATCTTTCTCTAATGTTGTAATTGTTACTTTAAAACACACACACCACACACACACACACACACACACACACACACACACACACACACACACACACACACACACACACCACACACAAACACACACACACACACACACACACACACACACACACACACACACACACACACCATAATTCAAACACCAGCTCAAGGAAACAAAGAGGAGGGGAAATCTACAGTCAGCGCTGCAGAAAATATAGAATCTGTAACAGAGCACATAAGAAACTTGTTGAGAGCTGCAGCTGAATAAACTCGTGCTTTAGACACACACACACACACACACACACACACACACACAGACACACACACACACGTTGTCGTCATCTCAGCTCTACACTATATGTGGGTTACAGTTTGTCTAGTTGTGCTTGGCACGAATCCCTTTTAAGTAGTTTTTCCAACGCTTGACCACATCCTTAAAGATGGGAGCGTTGTCTATGGACGCCAGCAGCTGCAGCTGGTTAATGTGCGTGGTGTGATAGTCCCAGCGGGCCAGGTTGGGCGCTGTGGCCACCATGAAGTGACGCAGGTCGTAGATGCTCCCCGACCCCGTGTCGAAGAGCGGCAGCATGGCCTTCAGCGACTCCATGCCGCGGCTGAACAGCTGGCCCGCCTCCCTGCCGAGCTTCTCCCCGGCTGTCTCAGTCAAGTCGTAGAGTCCCAGCAGGGAGTAGATGAAGCCGTTGAGGACAAAGGAGCTGGGCGTGGTGGGGTATTCTTCATACCAGTCGAATTTGTTCATGAACACGGCTTTGACCCCGTGCTGCGCTGAAGGCACCTTGTAGGGTCCTGTTGCCTTGAGCGCAGCGTCGAGGTACGCCTGGTCCTTGGTGAGGAGGTAGGCTCTCACCAGGGTGGACATGGCCTGGCCCTGAGCCATGGCTGAGTACCAGCCGGGCTCCAGAGGCCGGAAGCCTTCCCCCAGTTTACGGGTGACCATGATGGGCCAGCCTCCTCGCTCGTCCTGGTTGCGCATCAGCCAGTCGCTGGCGGCGAAGAAGGCGGCCATGTGGGCAGTGGTGGAGATAGTAACATTGTCAACAAAGCCACGCCCATGGAGGATAACTCGCACCACCCGTCTTGGCATGATCTGAGCAGGACAACGGACGCAGAGACAGACACAAAAAATGTTATTATGACTGGAATTAGGATTTGGCATTCATTTTGTTTGTCCTTTCTACATGGAATTAGTTAGTGTCAAAGTGAGATATACAAGTTCAATTTTATAAAAAAAACTACATCTACAAACATTTTACAAAAAAATCAAAAATATCCTGTAATTTTTATCGTGATATTAGTTTTGTTCATGCTTCCAACCGAAATGCAGATTTAAGATGGGGAAATCATGAATAACTATGTAAGGTCTAGGTTAGGGCTGCAACCAACAATCATTTCAAAACCCCAAAATATTCAGTAAATCTTCACATTTAAGAAGCTGAAACAAGGAAATGGTTGTCATTTTTGCTTGAAAAATGACTTAACAATTACTTAATTATCAATATAGTTGGCTAATAAACCAACTGTTGCAGCTCTGGCTCAGTTACATAGTTATTAGTACTTTTAGCACCAAGCGTTGGACATAAACCTACACCCACCTTTGTGGCCTTCACAGCCTTGGTGTTGGACAGCCCGACACCCTTCCTGAGGTCAGTGAGCAGGTCCCGGGTCAGAGTGCTCCAGACGCTTCGTGGTCCGACACCGTATGTGATCTCGTGGTCTTTGAGGGCGATGAGCCGCGTGCTGGTCACGTAGTGGATTGTAAACGGGGGGCCCTTCTCCGTTGTTTCCAGGATCACCGACACGCTGCCGTTGGAGGCGAACTTGATGTCCAAGCTGAGGATGAAGTCTTTGGAGTTACCCAGCTGGAGGGACACGCCTTCTGATGACTCTGCGGTGGCGGGATGAGAAGAGGGCGAGTGTTGTAAAAGGTGTATAATGAATCCCAAATTCAAGTAAAAAAAAAAAAATAAATAAAAAGTTTTATAGTGTTTCTTCAAGTGCATCCGGTCTAAAAAAAAACATGACTAACTTCATTTGACAGACAGATTGCACAAACTTCTGACGATTACCGGATGACACAGTGGACTATTTTTAACAGACTGACTGGAAGCCTGTTACAGTGCGCCTGTCTCCTTTGATGTTGTCTTTTTCCACATGCTCCCAAGATTCACTCTGTAGTCACATTCTCAAATGATCAATAACAGTCATGACTTCTGTGGTCAAAACCCTCAGGGTCGTGTAACGTTATTACCTCTGTGAAGTGCCTAGCTCTGTGTGTATGTGTGTGTGTGTGTGTGTGTGTGAGTGTGAGCCTCAAATACACACACACAATTCTCATGGGATGTACAGTACAGATGTGTCACTGCCCACAGAGCCTAATTAGGAGGAGGCCAGAAGGGAGGGAATAGAGGGAGGAAAAGAACAAAGTAGCAGGAAGAGAGTGAAAGGGGAAGTTGATGCACAGCAGCAACTTTTCCCTTTGCATCTCCCCACTCTTCCCTTCAAAGCCCAAAGTTAGAAACCCGGTTGCTATTCAGTTTCCACGTGGCCACCGCTCCGCTTCCGTTATATCAGACCGGTGCCAGCACTTTAGTTGCTGTTCTGATTTCACTTCAACCCCCTAAAACACTGGCAGCTTCTAAAATGATCTCTCCTTTAGCCATGTAACTCGGTCTGCACAAAACACCTTCCCAAAATCCTTTTTCTAATCAAGGCTTCCCGCAGGATGAAAAGAAGTTTAAGTGTCAAGAAAAAAAAAAAAAGCATGATGGGCCACATTAAGTGCCCTTAAAGCCAGCCCGGGGACCGAAGAGTGAAAATGAGCCAATAGTGAGAAGACAATCGAGAATCAGATCTCACATGACATGAGCGGAGAAAGCAGAAGCAGTCGAAGCCGCCTGAGACACAAAGACTGTCAATCAGGAAGGAGAACGGAGGAGAGAGCCAGTCTGGCAGGGGCCTCTGGATGACTACGGCTCTTTAATGCACTCATAAATCCATTACTTAAGGCAATGCAGAGAGTAAGTGGATTTGTACTCTGGCCCCTGGATAACTCTGGCATCAATAAAGGATGAGAAGGAATACAGACGAGATTCCACCTCCTCTGCTCTGCTCTCTGTCTGTTTAGCAATAAGACAGGAGACAGAGATGACACGGAGCTACAAATGTGTCAGCATCAAAACAATGCATGTACACATGAGTGAGTGCGACAAACACTTGAAAACACATGTTCAGTACGTGTTGAAGATGCAAAGAATCCAAGCGACAACATTCAATGCATGTTGATTATTCATCCACATCCTCCGGTGAGGAACTTCAATTGACTAAGAAATGGATCAAAATCCCCACATATGACAAGCTGAAACCATGCGTTTAGATTCTTTGCTTGAAAAATTACAAAAAACAATTAAAATAGTCACGTTAGTTGCCAATTCATTTCCTGGCGATTGCCAAATCGATGGATGTTTCAGGTTTATCTCACAATATTGAACAAAAGATTTTACATGCTTGACAATAATGATCATAAAAAGCCCCTTTAACGTGATCTATATTAACAGCAAATGGAAATGAAAGCATAAAGTTTTAGCACATTTGGCAGCCTTTACAGCCGTGAGTCTGTGTGTTTTGCTTTTTCCCCATTCTTCTTTGCAAAACTGCTCGAGCTCCGTCAGTTTGCATGGTGACCATGAGTGAAGTCGGGCTACAAATAATGGACTGGATTGAGATCTGGACTCGGACACTAACTTGGCCAATAGAGGTCCGTTTTTACTTGGACATAAAAGTTGTATTCCTGAAGATTATAATGAACCCAAATCTCATGTTTTGATACTTTTTATGCTCAGCATTTGCTGCCTGAACACCAGCGATTCCCAGGAAAGTGATCTGTGCCAGAATCCAGTGGTACCGTTTTTGATATCAGCCTCACCGTTTCCCGTTCATTCCAGCCAGCGTCATCTACTGCTGCTGCTTCACATACATGGCGGCTTAAACTGTGAAGCATTCACAGGAAATGCAATACATTTGTCACCTGGATTAGCGGCGTCCACAGTCACTCATCAAAAATGCGTCTACAGAACAAGACTACTGTCATTTTTGACATTCGGCCATTTTTATTTTTTCAAGGGAGTAATGGAACCGCTGCAATTATTACTCACTGTCAGCTTCCTTAAAACAAAGCAAAGTTGTTTGGTTAAAAAAAGCAAAATATACACCAGCAGTTGCTCGTCTGTTTCGGAGCTGCTCAAGGAGTGTTTCTGCTACCATGGTAACAACAGGTGTCGTCAATTACGACTTTAAAGGTCAAAAAGACACTTTAAATCTACTTAGATTCAATGTTGTGAGACAATAAAACTAAAACATGCAAGGTGGCTGGTGACAGCTGTGTCTCCACTGTATCTCTGTACACAGATCACCTTGCTAATTCTGATGGGTGTGTACAAACTGCATTTCTGAACAATCAAACAACCACCAGGGGATTGGGAAAATAAAGGTGCTTAGCGGTGGAGAGTGTTCGTGCAGGAATGTGCTGTTGATGGATGGTAGACGGTAGGTTATTATCAGGGGACAGACGATTGATCCACTTGTCAGAGGATTTGAGAGGCTGTTCAACACCAGTGCCCTAGATACAGTAAGGAGGGGAAAAAAAGACCATAACAGAGCAAAGGGAGTAGGAGGAGGAAGTGGAGGGAGGCAGAGACAGGAGGAGGAAGTGGAGGGAGGCAGAGACAGGAGGAGGAAGTGGAGGGAGGCAGTGGCAGAAAGAGAAAACTAACAGCAGAGGATGACAAACAGGAAAAGTTTGAATGACAGAACAGAATATGATTGCAATGTTTTCGAAGCACAAAAAGGGCTGAGGGCTGATAAGTGGGTGGAAATGAGTGAAAAGAGGTGGAAAACTGAGTGAAATCGGAGGGTATGGACGAGGAAGATTAATGGAGAATGAAGATTGCCGAGGGAGGGCTGAGAAGTGATGATGAAAACATGATGATGTCGAGGAAAGAGAGCTGATGATGGCGAGTCGATGCTGTAAGGCACGGTGAGCGAGGAGCGGAGAGAGAAAGAAACGTGACGAGCGGTGAAATGGAAAGAAATTGTTGATGAGAGGTTGAAAGCAGAGAAATTAGGAAGAGGGGGGGGGGAATTACAGGAGAGGCAGCAGCTCAACAAAGGACACACAGAGAGAGATTAAAACATGTACATGGTTTAATATTACATTCTAGTAATATTAATAACATTACAGATACATCACTTCTGCTAGTGTTAAAGCTAATGATATCTGACTGATGACCACCAAATTGTCGCTGAGTGCCCTCTCCACTGTAGCAGAGTGAGCTAACAGTAGCTTCACACACTGACAGCACACACACCACTCTGAATCCTGGAAAACCTGACCCAGGGCTATAAGGCTAGTTTGCCTGAAATATAAATTATATGCTATAAAGGAATAATCTGGTCTCATATTTTTTTTTTTTGAAAAGACCAACACTGAAGCTGATTCTACACTATGTAGCCATATTTTAATATAGCTCATTTCTCTGTGCCATAGACCTCCACTGTTGTCCACAAACAACAAAAACCACATCAATGTTGCACTGGGTGACATGCATATTCATAACAATGAACATGTTGTTGGTTTTAGACTCAATCTATACGCTGCCCTGCTGCTGTGTGAGTTGTATTATTTGCATTTGAAAATAGAAACAAATTCTCTATTATCTATATACACTATTATATAAAATTGCATTTCCCAGCTGTTTTTGGAAATTATTTAGCCATTTTGTAGAGCAAATATTTGTAACTGTTCTTAAAGACTTCACATTGCTCGTATATTGTGTTTCTGAAAACAGCAAAAGGGCAATAGTTAACTACCTTTCACTACAGCCTATACGGCACGTAGAATGGTTTGCAAAGAGCACACTGACCTAACAGCCTTGACATCTTTTCTGCCCTTTGACTAACAAACAGAATTAAGGTTAATTGGCTCCAGCTGATAACATGTGGACAGTTATTTCAAACACTAATATTCATGCTCTGTTAAAAAAAAAAAAAAGGAGTCTGTTGTGAAAATAATTTTGAGTAAATGTGTTCTTGTCTGTAGCATCCGTGGGAAGCTTCACAATGCATTTGGACAGCAGAAATGTGACAATGTGACTCAGAGAAGAAAATACGATGATATGTGTGATGCCGCATCTGCTGGTTCTTTAATCATCATGCATTTTCAGGAATCTGTCATCATGTGGTGGGTCCGCTGTCAACTACCACAGTGTGCCAGTATTCTTGTGCTGTGGCGGTGACTCACCGCAGACTATCATCCTGTCCTGAGGATGTAGTTGCATATCGAGCCTCCAACAGCCACAGCTAACAGGAGATAAGCTCCTTGCCCGGAGGCCATCTGGGCTCATGGGAAGCTTACATACCTGGAGCACTGAACTGACGCACGGAGGTAGCTCGGGTCTTGTCGAGGACACGGCTGAGGACGCAACCTTTCGGCACACTCCAGGGCGCTGTGCTGGCCCGGCTGTCTCTGTCCTCGGCTGTATCGTAGACCTCCACGTGGGGAGGGCGCTCCGTCAGGTTTTTGCTGTAGTGGCTTAAGCCATACTGAGCAATCTGGATGGCGTAGAAGTAGCCCTGAGGGCCCCACTGAGTGGACAGAGGCACGCCTGGGTGGAAAAGAGGGATGTAGAGAAAGAGGATAAGGACAATGGTGTTAAGTGAATAGAGACAATGAACTCCTTATAGGCAAAAGCCCATTGATGAAGATTCTGGGGTTGGTTATCTTTTTATGGTTGTTACTTCTATATGTGTCTTGAAATTTGTTTATCTTGTTTTAAGCTCTTAGCAGTCTATCTTTTGAGAATCTTATATGAGTCTGTCCAGACTCATATAATATGTGTAGTGAAGACTTTGAAGCTATTTATCCAATCACAGTGAAGTTGACCTCTGGGATGTAAAATGTCTTGACTTCCTCACATTATTTTATTAAATTGTGTGAAATGTTGGCATGATTAGCATAGGAATTCTTGAGTTATGGCTGTGTATCCTTGAGTCCAAGGGGACATTCGTGCCAAATTGCAAGACATTTCCTCCAAGGTGTCCTGAGATGTCACGTTCACAAGAATGGGACAGACGGATTTTTCAGTAATTGGATGTGACCGGCAATTACAAAGATTCCAATCTGGGTCTATTTTATAAACACACACACACAAAGAAGACAAAAAAGAAGCATAAAAAAATAAAAACAAAAAAACCCACCACCAGCTATGGTAAATGATTGCACGGTCTGGATAAATTCAAGCTAATCTACTGCCTTTCACCGGAGGCGAGCTTCCCTGTTCACACAGCCAGAAATAGCTCAGGCAGGAGAATCACTCTGATTAACAGATAGTTCACTTAAAGACATTGTGAGAGAGCACATGTGCAACCCAAACCTCATCCTTCGTAGAAGAAGACCATAATATACACATGTTAGGGCAGGGTGATAACGTGCCACCTTTCAAACTAATCACCACTGCATACAAAGCTGGTCATTTAGTTGTACTTTGCTTATTGCCATTTGTGCCGTTTCCCCAAAAGGATGCATCTTGCACAAGACTCATTTTAGTATTTGCTGTTCTGTAGTGTATGGATTCAGTTTAATTACATTAAACAGAAAGATAGCATAATCTTTTTTTAATGACAGAAAAGACTGTAAATGTGGTGTGTAATCAAAAATGAAGGTGAGGAATAAACTGATGGCGACTATGAACTAGTTGTCCTTACTGTCCAGAGACCACACAGCTAGTAATGGTGTGTCTAATGTTAATAATAAGAAACTATTTCTGTTGCACATTTCATTAAAAAAAAAAAAAAATGCAGCTCAAAGTGCTTTACAAAACAAAGAGCAGACAGTTATAAGGACGCTGATTGGCAATAATTGCAATAAACCAAATGTTTAAATATCTTACTAATTATTTTCCAATTTGTCTACCAATCTGGAACATCTCAACATCTACCTTTGGTCGTTTCCTGTTGTTAAAGCAGGAAGTCACTTTTCACCTGTCAGTGAGGAGCTGCACCAAAACTTTCAATCCAGCCCCAATCCCCTTATTTTCATAGACTGTATGTGCACTACTGTAAAGAATTATTTCAGACAGACCAAATCCATTGCACAAAAACAACCAGCTTCTTATAACTGTAGAGTGGCAGTCACATGGAAGAATTTGCACATTTGCCAACTGCTCCCTGCAGTGTTTTGACTGCAGAGAGCCTAAATGGACAGCCCATCAACATAGATTCACTCTAATCCACACATATTTTTCATGTTTGTATAGATTTATATTCCTTTCTAAAGTCAAAGTGACATAAAGATGAATATCAATAAGTAATGGGAGCAGTCCCTCCTCCCTGCACTCTTGTGTCATGCCAGACAAAGCTGAAGTTGTGCTGCATGCAGAGCCATTTCATGTGTTGGCCCATTTTAACTTTGGATCTGATTTATTTTAATAAACGGAGACAACAAAGTGCTCAAATGTGTGCTCAAATAAATTACAAGTTATTACGAGCTATTGATTGTCAATGTCAGGGGAAAAAAAATTATTTAATGTTCCCTGACATTGTCAGTGCAAGTCCCTATGTGAATAGAGTGTTACTGGTGCAACATGCATGGTTGAAATCATGTTAGCAACAATCAAATCCAAGTTATGTATCTGAAATATGCATTTTCATATTAATGGTCGGGCATTAATTCATGCCCCATTTTAATGTTTGTTTTTAAAGGGATGAGTACATAGCATGGACTGCTGCCACATATGTGTTGGGGAGTAACGGAACAATTTAAACAGTTGGTATTTCAAATCAGTTGCAATGTTGAAATCAATGGATTACATGACAATACTTCATTTTCAGAAGTTTATAAATAATAAATATTGGTAACTCAATGCATTTCCCAGAAGCCCCAATATGAAAAGAATAAATTATCTTTTTGTGTAATCACTGATAGAGGTAGAGATGGAGCTGGAACAACAGAGTCAGGGCAGGAATGTGTTTCTATCTTGGAAATTCAAACAGCATTTCACATTAAAAGATAGAACAGGGTGAAACATAAAAATAAACATAACTGTGCAGTGCAACCAATCTCCTTTCAGCGTCCAAATTACTCCACCTCCAACCTGAAGTATCTTCAAGTAAGTTATTTTTTTAATTAGCCAAGGTTAGTGTTCTGCTGTAGTTTTAATGGTCACCTTGGTATTTTATACTTTTATCAGGTACCTGCTTAGTTGACGTTAACTTTACATTCTCCTATGTGCTGACTTATTAGCTCGAGAGCCGTTGAAAGACGGACTAGCCCCGTTTGACTTGCTAGCTAACGTTAGCAAAAATTAGCTAATCGTTTGATTTTTGTAGTAGGCTGTGCAGTTCGGGATTACAAATACAAAAATCTATCTGCTTATTCATGTACACATTCAGCCAGTTGGAACAGAAAAACACACCAGAATAGGCATGTTTAGTCAGCAGTGTTTGATGTCCGCATTCCTACACTTGCAATTCAGAATACGTTACTCAGATTGAGTAACGGAATACGTTACATATTACATTTTTGGGCATGTATTCTGTAAGGGAATACATGTTTAAAGTATCCTTCTCAACACTGCATTCAAGTAGTTATGTCAACGCAAACACTTCCTGATTGAAAAGTGATATATTTGATATGTACACTCTCATACATCCCCACTCAAATAAAACACACGCTCCCAATCCCTTGGCTGACTTTTCTCCACGCTTGTCTTGTTACTGGCGCCTCCCTTCACAACTTAAGGTGAATGTCTTTACAACAGTCAAATGACTGTCAAAACCCTAACACTGTAACGCTGTACTACTCACTGAATAGCACTAAATAATCCATGTGGAATTGACTGTGCCACCACATATTTTCATGACTCCAGAGAGCAGACTTTTCTAAAAATCTGAAGGCTCTAAGCCTACTGAAGTTAATTTAGCAGCAGAAGTGCAAGACCATCTTATTGTTAGGCAAGCTTTTTTTTTTTTTTTTTTTTCTTCTTTCACCTCTAGTTAGGTCAGCAAAACTAACATCTGGATGAAGGTTGGCAGACATTATAGCTTGATTAAACAATATTAATATTAAACTAAATTACTAATGTGTCATGTGAAAGGGTTGATTGTTGTGTGGAGAATTAAGACCCTACTAAGTCTTCAGAACTGTTTCTCTTAGGTTTTTTGTAGTCTTTCTGCCAAAAATAACTTTATGTAGCTTAACGTTTGCATTATGGCTGGGTGATCCAGGTACATTATAAAACACTTTGGGGGAATAATACTATTTTTATTTTGCTATACTGCCACTGACCATGTGCAGATGTTGCGTTAAGAGAGATCCCATGTCATGTATGTGTTTGCACCGAGAGTGTAAGTGAGAGTATGTGTGTTTTATTAAGCACTTAAAAGGGTTATCAGATGTGTTTTAGGATTGCGTGCATGGGTTTGTGCAAATGTTTAAGTGATGGCGCTCTGCAGTAGAACCCAGGAGCGGAGATAAAGACGGTTCAAAGAAAAAGCAAGACACAAAAAAAAACGCGTAAATTAAGAGGGTGTTAGAGAGGATTAACTACTTCCACTAATGGTAGCGCTCCGGCGGCTGGAGCTTTATTATTCTCAACTTTTATTCTTTGTCTGATGGAGGCTGTGCCGCAACAAGGAAAAATAAGACCTCAATTTCTAATCCTCTGCTATAAAACCACAAGCCCTACAGTAATGGCATATAAAAGTGCTGCATTTTTATGACCCTTTCTAATAATAAAAACCTTGAGAGCATACTTTTGTATTCAGTGACTGGCTGTGAATTTCAGACTAATGTTTCTGAAATGCTCTCAATTTAGAGTTTTTTTTCATCCCAATAGTATTACAGTTTATAGAAACAAGTGACTGCTTGAGCTTGAGATATCAGTACATTCTGGGTTCGTGTCAAATGCTTTGACTCCTGACATAAGTTACATCCCAACAGAGTATGGTAGAGATGTAAAAGGACCATCACGACATTTAATGAACATTGCTGAGGGTCCTGTTAAATAACGTTTCCACGGGTAGCTGGGTGTGTTGGAAGTGAAATGCTCCCATGACCTTGTTTAAGCCCTGTGGTGAATTGGACTGTGACAGGCTAATTAATGAACTGCTATTTTCACCTATAAAAATATGCTAAGTTCAAGAGAGGTGTGTATGCTTGGGTGTGTGGAGTGCTAAAGGAGCCTTGGGCTTAATTAATGGACCTTGTTAAATAGTGTGTATATGTGTGGAAATGTGTGGGTATAGGCAGATGTATTTTCTCTGTGTTGGACTAAAATAAATGGTCTAGAGGAAATGAGAGGGTGAGAATAACTGGGCTCACCGCTGCTCAGCCCAGAGGTACTAACAGATTTGGCTAGATTCCAGTCTGACCTATTTCCTGCTATATAGGTTCCCTCTCTTACATGTGTTGTAGAGAGTCCTTAAGTGGAAAACAGTTCTGATAAAAAAAAAGTAATGAGAACTACAAAAATAAAACAATGCAATTTATTGAAAATTAGCAAAACTCATCGGAACTAATTGACTGAATATGATACCGGGCTTTCTGACCTGCCTCATAATTTGGTATTCTCTGCATCCATGCGAGTATAACAGCCTCTGAAAGAGTGTAGAGCGGATTTACACAAATACGTCTTGCAGATTTTTGAGATATAGATAAATAGATAGACCGATAACTATATATGTTTGTGTAATGAACAGAAATGCAGATTTGTGTCACCAGGTACAGTAAATATGTAAAAGAGGGCAAACCTACTTGTATAGGTATATTTATTTCAACATAAACATGTATTTTAAAAGATCTACATACCTATAAATTAGAAAATAAACTGATAAAAATATGTCTTACATAGTCAAGCTTAATTTAAGACTGTAGACCTCTCTTCATCTCTCCCTCTGCACTGTAGCTGGTGCTAGACTGAGAACTGATCCCCTTAGCAACTTAGCTAATTAGCCAACTGGCTGCAGAAAAATGCTTATGTTAACATTACTATGCTTGTTCTTGTTTCCTAACTGCGTCGCGAGTTATAGTAACGTTAGCTTAGCCGGGAAGTTCATGGAGAAAGCCAAAGTTTATGTTAGCTGCCCTACAGCTGTCAGAGTTAGCTTTGACTTCATATATTACCTTCTATTAGCTGTATTCTCAGTGATGTGATAATCTGCAGTAAACAGGTTGCTTATAAATCACTAAAACAGTAGTGACAGCACAGTTTGTGTTAGTTATCAATGATGATAGTATTGTTTGTTACTTAGTTTATGACAACCGTTTCAGCTGTGCTTTCCAACATGTTGTCATTGTGCTAACCGAGCACCATTGGCCTTTACAACAGACGCTTCAATACACTTGTTAGATAATGTTTCATTACAGAATTCTCTGTAGATTTGGGTTTGTCGCGGTGTGCTTGTGGTGGAAAATTAATGTAAACAAAGTTGCATACAATGCGCCATGACGTAGGTCCTCTTCAAGGCCAGGCTAATGCTAGAAGTCCCTCTAGTGGACAGAACGCGTAACAACAACCACATGCTTATAGTGGCATTGACAATGCATAAGCCCGAGTAGTGAAGTACATATTATGGCGTTTTCCTTTTACATGGTACCTGCTCAACTCGCCTCTACTCGCCTTTTTTGGTTTTCCATTATGAAAAAAAGTACCCGGTACCTGCTAAGATGTACTTTTTCTAGTATTGCCTCCGTCGAGGCTCCAAGCGAGCTGCGGCGATACCAAAAGGTGATGTGAAAACCTGCAGACTACTGATTAGTTGGAGAGAATCGTCACTATTTATTGTAGCGACGGAGACGGGGGTGTCCTGAACAAACCCAACATTTTTAAATAGTTGTTTTTATTGCTGCCTCCAGCTTCTTTTGAAACTAAATTTGTCTTCCGAGAATCAAAAACAACACACATTCCACATTCTGTGTGTGTCACGGCAGTTTCCTGCGCCGGAGCTATGGCGACCACCCCCGCTCGCCTCACGCATGAGGCGGTACTAAATCTGCAATGGAAAAAGGAGGACGGGGCACTGCGGGCGGGTTGAGTCGAGCAGGTACCATCTAATGAAAAAAATGCCATTAATAATAGCTGCGTTTGAGCATTAAATATTCAAATATTAAAGCAAAATAACAAATGGAATTTAAATGGTATTTTAGAGGAAGATTGACAGCTCTAACTTGGTGGTTGCCCGTAGTCTTCACAATCTGTTTAAGTCCCACTTTCTGGCCTGAAAAAAAGAGTCGGCCTTCATTGCCAGTTGACAATTGACACTGCCAATTAAAAGATTATTAATGAATATCTATTTTGTAATCTCAGGCAAGTATACAGGGTCACTTCTTCAAGTGAGTGGGGCATGGAACTATATTGATGACAAGGTGGTTTGAACTAATAGCCTTTTAAAATGAGCTATTGATCCTTCCTGGTAATTATTTTAAAAGGAACCTTGAAGAGAAAACAACTTTGAGGATGGTCTCGAAGTGTGAAGGAACAGGGAGGGATACACTCACTTAACAGACACCCAGCAGCAAAATATCTATACAACGTGCTGACTCTGTCTAAGTGAAGAAAAGATACATTTTTATATTGACTTCACACAAATCCCATTTGATTGTGTTTAAGAAAGGCTAATAGTATGTGGGAATGGGTGGAAGAGATTGATTAGCTTGCTTTTGAAATCTGATCTATCTTTTTAATCAAGTCTTGATTCACTTCCTCACAGATCAAATAAGACAATTTACAATGCAACGCTTTGCTGGAATAAACCTCATTAAGCAAATCATATATTTGTCTTTGATAAAGGGTTTATTAAACACCTAAAAAAAAAAATATCAAAGTTTAAAATCAAATACACTGGTGGGTAGCTTTGAGCACCATGAAAGGGAAAGTACCATTGATAAGTAAATCCAAAGTGTAATGTGAAATATACAGTGGCTTGCATAAGTTTACACACCCATGCAAAAAAACAATCTTTTGGAAATTGATTAATTAAAATAATGTAGGAAATTAAACTTTTTAAGTACACCAATGTTCTGTGTGAATGAATATTATATTGTAAATAAATAAATGTTCTTCCTTAAAATACAGGGGGTATAAGTATACACACCCTTATATTAAATTCCCATAGAAGCAGGAACATTTTTATTTTTAAAGGCCAGTTATTTCATGGTTCCAGGATTCTATGCATCCCGATAAAGTTCCCTTGGCCTTTGGAATTAAAATAACCCCATATCATCACATACCCTTCACCATACCTAGAGATGGGCATGGTGTTATTTCAGTTATCTTAATAGCTGATTTGATTTGCCTTGAGAGATGATCTTAGGAAAAGTTTCCCATGCCTATCTCTCTGTTTGGTGAAGGGTGTGATGATGGGGGGGGCTATTTTAATTTCAAAGGCCAAAGGAACTTTATCAGGATGCATAGTAAAAATAAAAATGTGCCTTCCTCTATGGGAATTTAACATAAGGGTGTGTATACTTATGCCCCCTGTATTTTAAGGAACATATATTTACTTACATTACATTATTCATTCACAAAGAAAATTGGTGTCCTTAAAAGGTTGGACTTTCCTAAATTGTTTGAATTAAGGCATTAAGATCATTTTCCAAAAGATGTTTTTTTTATTCCTCTTTTTGGTCAAGTTTAGCATGGGTGTGTAGACTTATGCAAGCCACTGTACCTAATAAATGTTTTCCATATTTTTCGTAAACTGACTGTGTATTTGTATTTTATTTTATGCTCTGTATCTTGTGTTATTATAGGAAAAAATGCCTGCACACCGACCCCCCCCCCCCCTTTTCCTCACCTGTGATATACATAATTAACAAAAAAGAAAGTCTTACCTTCCACTCCACTTATACATTTGACACGGTCGCGGACCTCCACATTGTATCCCTCAAACGACATGAAGACTCCATTGGGGTGGTAGGGCTCACGCTGTGCGTAAACCTTTGAGTAGCTGTGCTGGAACTCAAAGCGATCGTAGCCGTCGTACTGCACCACTTTGCCGTACACTTCAAAGTATTTCTCCATCCAGCTGAAGGGCAGGTATATCTCGCCGCCCTCCTGCCGGCCTTTGATTGTAGATTCATCATTGATCAAGCAGTCGATTTCTTCATACTTGATCCCTGCGACAACCCCAACAACAGGCGGGGGCTCTGGAGGTTGTGGAGGGTGTTGCTGGCTGCTGATGCTAGCGTCCCCCACCTTGGGACTTGGAGCCACCAAGGCAGCCCGGGGAAGGAAGCGTAGGGAGGTGTCACTGGAGCAGCGGTTCCACAGCAGCACAGTGATGAGTGTAAAGAGGGCACAGATAACGATGAGGGTCTTGTAGTTGACCCGAGCGGCCAAGCAGCGCATGGTCACGACTCGCCTGCATGACACAAACACAAGAGTCGATTAGAAGCATGTACGACCGATCATTTGTCGAGAATCTACAACTCTCAGCACCTGGGCCTTGCAGCGTTATATTTTTAAAGCCCATCAAACACTCTCATGATATGTCACTTAATCACCATTATTAGAGAGCAAAGGGTAATGTGGAAAAAGTGAAAATTTACATGTAGTGACGTTGTCAGTACATGACATCTAATTCAACTTCCATAACAAGGGTGAGTGTTTTGCATGCATAAAAGAGAAAAGGGTAAATGTAAAATCTGCCTTTGGATGCAGCAGATGAGTAATCACATTTCTCCTCTACTCCTGACTTGGAGCCATGACGTCATTTTTTATTGTCAGAACACTTGGACGGACACTTACAGTGCAGTGAGAAGGACATGCTGTCTGTGTGTGTGTGTGTGTGTGTGTGTGTGTGTGTGTGTGTGTGTGTGTGTGTGTGTGTGCGCGCGCACAGTGCAGTTTGTTCCCTCAGCAACAGTTGGTCTGAAGTTCACACATAGTCAAATGTGTAGCAGTGATAACTGACTTACCTAGACTTTTAGACTTTTTAATAAAATCATTTGGAAACAAGAATGCATTGCCATGTGTGATGGTTTTCCCTTTAATCCTGCAGCATTTCTATTACAGCGGGCCCTGTTTGAAGTCTTTGTCATTTGAACCCTGTATACAGGAACAAGGCATTAGCTTTCTCCAGGAGAGATCTTCCTGGCAAAATCTCTAATCCCCTACCTCCATTACTGATACCAGGATTCTGGTTGACATGACGTTTCAAAAAAAAATAAAACAAATCGGCTTGCTTTTTTTTTACAATAATTTCTTTATTTTTTATTTTTTTTACAATAATTTCAAGATCTAAGATCAGTGAAAAGTCAGTTCATTCATATTAGTAGTAGTTATACAAAGTAGAGCAATTAACTTGATTTCAGGTCTCTTGAAAAGGAGATCATCTCAATGAGAAGGCATATATTATATATAGCTACAGATTTCACGCACGCACGCACACACACACACACACACACACACACACACACGCACGCTCAATCAAGATCCATGTTTTCATGTCCTCGGTGTTTCTCTGGCATTTTCGCCAAGCCAGTAAAAAAATCAATATGCATACTGAGGTCTCCTCCTCCACACTAATTACAGCTTACTGCTTTAAAAAAACAACAACAACCAAAAAACACTTTTACGTTGACGACAGAGACAGGTCCTCTGATGACAGAGGAAAAAGTTAAATCGCTTAGGTGACTCTTACTAAATAGGAAAGAGAACTTCCAGAGTGCAAGAAAATGATGAGGGAGTGCCAGTTGTGGAAGATGAAGAATAGCCTCCCACTAAATCAAGGCTTTTAAAATGATAAAAGCCAAACACTGAATTAAGGCTTTGCTTGTGTAATAAAGGGGTTGAGATGTGTCCACTCAAATAGGCGCGGAACAAAATGCCCAACTGAATCATGATTGTTCCACAAGAAAGAGAAAAAAAAGAGACGTAGAAAAAGTAATTATTTCCTTCCTTGTAAGCTCTAGTTTAAGACATTTTGCGGATGTGTTTCAGTCAGTGGTAACTTTGTGGAGACCGTCCTTAAGTCATTGATGCTGGGCCGACAGGAGCTCTGACAATGCTAAAAATGCAAGGGAGAGGGCCTGAGGACTGCACCCTGAAAGATAAGTAGGACCGGCCCTGTCAAGTCACTATAAATGAGGTTGTTGTTTTTTTTTATACAGTGATTCGTTGCCGCTGTCGAGCTCAGGCTCAAGGTGGATAGACATGGGCTTAAGCACTGCAGCATGGCGAGTATCCTAATGGCTCGCGCTGACCACGAGACGATTCGTCTAAGCCATGTCCCATTCCCTGAACAAAACTGACACGCAACAGTAAGCAAAAACTAAAAGGCTAATCTGCTGTGAGAACAGCAAGGTAGTGACAGGAAATGTATTCTTGAAAACGGGAGCTGGCTCTCCATCTGTGAGTAAAATGCATTCTAAACCTGGGTCAGTGCTTCATTTATTCTGTTGCTTATCCATAGTAACTCGTTCCATGTTAGATTTGTTCCCGTTTATGGAACGTACTGTAGTACCTATTCCAGGAGAGCACTGAAAGCAGGCGGTAAGTGTATTGACTCTGGAACAATACAGAGTCCATGCAAAAAAAATATGGACTTGAAAGCTGGGACAGCGATAGGCTGCTATTCATTGTGAATGGGACACGCTGACAAAGCCCCGGGGAGAGCTGGCAAAACAATGCAGAATCATCCAACAAGAAAAGTTGAACCCGGCTTGACCTTTGCTGCATCCCAATGCAATGTCACATGGCAGGCCATTGTGCTGAACCAATCAAATATGAGCAAGTGCACATTCCTGGTGGACTACTTTGTCACTGGAATACAGTATTGGTTACCTTGCGATTGTTGCTTGCTGCCATGATAACTTTCCCTGAATGTGAACTGCTTTGGCATCTGATAAATCTTAAAGTGCATTCATCTTATACTCAAACTTAAACAGTACAACCCCCCACCAACGCAGGACAGTGCGTTGTTTTAATGCAGGCCTGTTTTCAGAATCCCTGCCTCGGCAGTTTTTTATGTCCTATTAACTAAGTTGACAATAATGATTCAGTTATACTCCTCATAACTGTGTAAATCCCATCTGCTGCTTTTGCATGAGTTAATTATAAGACAGCATTTAGCTTGTTGCTCAGACAGTAGCTGCATTGTCTCTGGTGCATTTTTGACCCAAATTCATTTAAATCTATTAGAAGAAAAACAACAGTTTGTTGGTTGTTTATTCAAAAGCGCAGGTGGAGGTCAGAGTGAATAGGTGAGAGCACAACTGGTATGAATACAACACTGCAGACTGCAGTTTGTCTTCTGGGGCCCGAGGTTTAACAAACTCTAACCCTGAACTCTGAGTTGATTTAGATGGGAAACTGAGTTTTCGGTTCCAGAACAGCTGATTTTAGTTGGTTCAAATAACAGAGTAGGTTGACTCAGAGTTAAGTGCGTGCTCCACCACCATAAAAAGGCAGCATGAATGGAGCCACAATACTACGATTCACCATGGCAACAAACACAAACAAATCATTCGGCATACTTTACCCCTTTGGAATGGGAAATACTCATGCTCACATACAGCAAGTCTGAACATATATTTTGTGAAAAAAAAAAGAAGAAGAAGAAAAAAAAGCAACACAGCTGTTGCTGCAAAAGAGCGATAATTGGTGCTCGTGTCAATCCGTAAGTTCAAACATAGTGTATAAATTTCCTATTTAATGACAAGTATAATATTACTGGTGAAAACTGGTGGAATGCTATTGAATCTATAATCCATTTCATTTAGGTCCAATCCCACGGGTGAACAAGTCCTAGGCCTGCTAATCCCATGCTGAGGCTGCAGCACCATGTCATTAACAGAATTATATTTTATAATCATTTATTTCAAAAAGGGTTTTTACATCATTCACCTGCAATCCTTTTTTGATGGCTCTTACTGCTTTGTGTCCAGGGAACACCACAACGTTTAAAAAGTGTTTCAGAGCGATACACACTTTTCTGATGGCTCTGCATGTTGCAGTACTAATATGCCCCCCCCATCATCAATGTTTAAAACTGTTTGCAAAAAAAAAAAAAACATAGGACACAAAGAATCTGTTTGGATGTAGAGCAAGTTGTCGATGGGTGACATTATAGAGGACAAATAAGGTTATGTAGGCCACATATCTGAGGAAATGAAGAAAAACGATACCACTCAAAAAGGTAGTTATCTGGAAATTAAAATACTTCTATAGTCGAGGACTCAATATCATCTCCCAACGCATGATTAACTCCCTGCAAAGTAATACAGCTTCTTCATAAAAAAAAAAGGACATGCTATGTTTGGGGGAAAAAAACGTTTATTCTGCCAAACAGAGGTATTAAACCAACCCGTTTTTTTATTCAAGCAGATAACAAACTGCGCTAAAATGCACCTGTTTCACACTGAATGAATGAATGAATGAATGAATGAATGAATGAATGAATGAAAATAAAGAGCGCTGTGTCAGAGGGAAGAGATTGAGATAAGAAAACCTGCTCCCGACCAGGTTAGGTTCACAGGCTCAGTTACCATAGTAACTGGATCCGAGGTTAAGTTACCTCTCTTTGTGAAACGGGCTGGGGTTACCCCTCCCTCCCAGGTCTGATTAACCTCCCTCACTACAACAGAACACCCAGAGTTCCCCTCATCTCTGGGTGAAAACACTCAGAGTTTTCACTAAAACAGGCCTCTGTTCCCTACCATTGTCCACTTTATTGATGTTTTTACCATAAAAGGCAATCTTTCCCTAACCAAGGCAACCTTCAAGTTGTTTTCAAACATTAACCATAGTGGTAGAATATCAGAAAAAAGCTTTGGAACAGTAACTCGCATCTTTTCTGTTTTATTGTTTAGGTATCGGGGCTTGCTTAAAAGATATGCAAAGAGCTTTGTGTAATCCACTTGTTATCAGCTCAACTCAGAAAGTGTTGTATAGACATAATCCCTCTGGAAGGAAAACTACAGTGACATAACATATAAAAGACAGATGTACCTGGACAGCAGGTGACAGACAATAACGTTGGAGGATAAAAGTATTCTATGCTTGACACATTAAGAAAAAATGGAAAACACAATGGAAAACAAAAATAGCTTTTCAGTTTACGTGCACCCAGTGTCCCGCCTCCAAAAAACTGAAAGCCTGAAATAGCAGCGAGTGACTTGTTGAGGCCTTAGATTTTCATATGATGGAATCTTTCTTTGTGGATCACTGAATAACCAAACCATGCAGGCCAGAGAAAGGTATAAAGGTAAGCTTTGGCATAATGTTTTTTTTATGGATTATTTTTTTTTTTTTTTTTATGAATCTAATCCAGTTCCCCTTGTGCACCCAAACACCAATATTCCACCTACTGTTTCACAAACCATAAGACCTGTAATTGTAGCTCCGGGGTCAATGATGACAGAACAATTCCTCAATTGAGAAAATGAGCATCAGATTTCTCAAAAATGACAATAGTTTTAGATTCGGTATAGTGTACATTTACAATCTGCTGATAAATCCCATCTGAGCCTAATGATCCAAGGCTGGCGAGTCCTGATGTGGACAGTTATACACTGTACATGTTTGAGCAAACATCTGCTTCACTGATAACAGGATGAGCAACTTCGCAGATCGCATGTCTAGCTTTTTTGCTGCTCCTGCAGATCAGCAAAGGCTTGAGACTTTGATTGTGAGCATTTGCTTTTTGAGCTGCGATGTACTTAACATATGAGGGATCTCTGGGTGCACTCTTGGTTGCTTCACCAAATGCAGCAAGTGATCCCCTGGCTTTAAACCACGAGTATTAATTCTGACTGACAAAGTCAACAAAAGAAAATATTTGGATGTCTTTACCCCCCAAAATCCCTAATAACAAAGCTGGAGAGATTCTAGCAGTCAACTAATACTACAATGTTTGTTTTTTTAATGATAAGAAATGGCTGCGTTTTCATGAAATCAAATGTCAGCAAAACACACACTGTGACTTTGTTGAATGCACTTCGAGTAAAACCAGCTGCTAATCTCTGTCCTGGTCCCCAGTGCAGAATGTGCAACATTTACAACCTGATGAAACTGCAGCAGCAGTGAGCATAGGGATGGGTGAATGGAGTTGTTTTTCTTCTCCTGCTGTCCTCTGGTGTAAAAATCATCACAGCAATAAAAGCAGAGTGCTCGTGAGCCACCCTTGGGGAGCTATTGGAGCAGAAGCCCGGTGTATGCGTGAGAGGCAGGTGTTATAGCCCTAACTAAACTCTTGACATTTTCACTGCACTCCTCAACGGGTGAAGTAAGGTAGGGGTTTTTAGACTGTCAGTAAATGATCAGCTTATGCTACTAAAGCTGGGAGATATGTTATCCCCAGTAGAGATAGGATGGATAGTGTGTGTTTATATATATGTATATATATATATATATATATATATATATATATATATATATATATATGTGTGTGTGTGTGTGTGTATTTTGGGTGTCTGTTGCGAGCCTGATTATGATACTGTTTAGGCATAGAGGTGAATTCAAGGCAACAACTGACAGGGGAAAAATAGCATTGTATATTTATTCCTAGAGCTGGGCAATATATCGATATTATATCGATATCGTGATATGAGACTAGATATCGTCTCAGATTTTGGATATCATAATATATTATGGCACTACTGGTGTCTTTTCTTGGTTTTTATAGGCTGCATTACAGTAAAGTGAGGTCATTTTCTGAACATACCAGACTGTTGTAACTCTTCTATTATTTGCCTGTACGTCTCTTGGAATTGTGTAATATGGCAATGAGCCAAGGTGAATTGCCTGCTTGTCTGTAAAGTATACTTAGTAGCCACAGCAAGTTAACCATTGTTATTTTATAAATGCTGTGCAGTGTCTGCAGTTACAACTGTCTTCAGGCCTTCTCTCTGACTGAAACCACCGAGCTGCAGCCA
>NC_045733.1:18243992-18247775 GCF_008692095.1 Etheostoma spectabile
AGAGCTCTGCATATCCATGGAACGGGAAATCTAAAGACACCAGTGCTGCAACAGACAATTAGTTTCATTACAACCAAATCTTCAGAATATCTTGATTTATTGTTTGGTCTAGATAATGACAGAAAATAGAGAAAATCCTTAGAGCTGCAAGTGTAATCCATTAATCAAATAGTCGGTATGAGTAGATTTTTAAGACAAAAATTTAAAAATCTTTAATTCAAGCTTCTTAAATGTGAATATATTCTAGTTTCTTCCCTCCTCTGTGACAGTAAACTGAATATCTTTGAGTTGTGGACAAAAAAGACATTTGAGGACATCATTGTCTGCTTTTGATAAACACTGATCCACATTTTTCACAATTTTCTGACATTTATAGACCAAACAATTTCAAAAAAATATTCAACAGATGACTCAACTCTGAAAAATACCGTTAGTTGCAGCCCTAAAAAGCATAATTTGCTAAAGCCCAACACCACGTCTACAAATGACTTGTTATACAGCCCGACAGCCCTAAACACATTCAGTTTACTATACCATAAGACAAAAATAACCTGTAAATCCTTACAACTGAAACCGGAACCAGAGAATGCTTGCTTAAAAAACAACTTAAAAGGATTAATCATTTATTAAATATTCTGAGTGAAACAGTTGGTTTTGAGTATGATCCATCATGAATCTGTAAAACATGCACTAAAGACCAAAACCTCTGTGTTACTCCAGACCTGCATGGAAGGTACGGCGACCTTTCTTCAGGCATCGCTTAAAAGAGAGGCAGATGCTCAGCTAACCTTCACCAACACAACCGAGCAACTAATAAAGTTGCATCATTGCTCAACGATGAAAGCTTTCTTTAGATGCAGCCTAGAAGTGAGTAAACTGCTTTAAAATTAATGCGCTTGTGCGTTTTATCTCTAGTAGAAGGATTAAGCAGGTCATTACCAACAAGCTTAAAGCTGAGGCCTACTGAGGGATTAAGCAAACTCCTAATCAAACGGAGAGGAGACAAGAGAGGAAACGTATAAACAAGACCTTCTGCATCGTTTTAGAGGCAGGTCATGCCAGCTGCCTTGTCCTACAACATTACAAAAAAAATTGTCGAGCTAGAAAAGGATGCATAAACTAAGAAAAAAAAATCAAGAATGCAACAAGAATACAAACGGTGCCATCTCCAGCAGTTAGAGAGGAAATAGCACTGGACATTCATTGTGGGTTTGGGGGTTTGATTGTCCCCAATTTCTAAAAAGTCCCTATTGTTTTTAGGCCTGGGCAACATGATCTTGTTGTCAGATATTACTGGTTTCCAATGACACTGCATCTCATGTTTTTGTCAGTTAATGAAGTAGAAATGAAGCCTAACCCTTTGGAGTACTATTACACAAAAGTACCAGAACAGTGCCTTCTAACTAGAAGCAATTTGTACAATTATATACAGTATGTCTTTTTTTCTTCTCTGCACTGACCAGCCCCTCTTAATTTGTCACTGTGCTTAGTGTTTACCAAACAACTTACAAATAAGCCAAGTTGTACAACTGGCTAAACGCCATCCTTAACTCTTTTGTATTGAATAATTGCATTCCATAACTGAAACAATAAAGTGACGTCTTATAACTTGATTATCAAACAAATTGTACAATAAGTTGTGCTATATGTATTGACATTGTTACCAAGAAAACAAGTTCAATAAAGTACGTTCACTCTGATTGTTAATGATTTCAAAATAAACAAATGTTTATAGCCCACTGACCACGTGACATAGCGCTCTCAAATATCAGCCGTGGTGTACCATTATCCAGAGATTAGAACAGTGCTGTATGGGGTGTGTGCCTCTTCCTCTTCTTTGAGAAAATGAAAGCTCAGATGGGCCGATCTTACCTCCCCTTTCTCTGCTTTGCTCGCCCAGAGAATTTGGCCCACCCATGAGAGAGAGAGAGAGAGAGAGAGAGATAGAGAGAGAGAGAGAGAGAGAGAGAGAGAGAGAGAGAGAGAGAGAGACATCATGGCTTTCGAACGAGCAAGTGACAGTGGCCAAGCCACACAGCCCCACCCCTCTCCACTTCCACCCCTCCTCAAAGCTACAGACTCAGATATGGCACATACTAAGGAACGCTGATTGTGGGACTGGCTCTATTGGCTGTAATTCTGCACCAAGGCTGAATTTAGTTAAAGAGACTTCAGATACAGTATTAGGACCACTAGGTCTCTATAAAAGAGCTTCAGATACAGTATTAGGGGACCACTAAGGTCTATATAAAAGAGACTTCAGATACAGTATTAGGAACCACTAAGGTCTATATAAAAGAACTTTAGATACAGTATTAGGGGACCACTAGGTCTCTATAAAAGAGACTTCAGATACAGTATTAGGGACCACTAAGGTCTATATAAAGAGACTTCGATACAGTATTAGGGGACCACTAGGTCTATTAATAGAGACTTTAGATACAGTATTAGACCCTAAGGTCATATAAAGAGACTTTAGATACAGTATTAGGGACCTCTAAGGTCTATATAAAAGAGACTTTAGATCCAGTATTAGGACCTCTAAGGTCTATATAAAAGATTTCAGATACAGTATTAGGGGACCTCTAAGTGTCTATATAAAGAGACTTTAGATACAGTATTAGGGACCACTAAGGTCCATATAAAAGAGACTTTAGATACAGTATTAGGGGACCACTAAGGTCTATATAAAAGAGACTTTAGATACAGTATTAGGGGACCACTAAGGTCTATATAAAAGCATCCAAAGAGCACCATGCCATGGGACCTTTAATGCTAAATGCCATATAAATATATAACTTTATAAATCAGGGCTCCAAAGTATATGTTTTTTATTGTCATTGGATCTGAACTTCTGAAATAAAGACATCGTGAAAGACTGCAACATATTGCAAAAGTCACTCAGAGATTTGTTGTTAGTTTAAAGAAAATACCAATAGAAAACTGGTATACCTATACAATGTAAGTGTCAGTGTTTTTTTTTTAGTGGTGCCTTTTATATTCAATTCAATGTTTAATTTGTTCAATTAAATAATGTTGAAAATAATTTACTTTCATTTGTTTTAAATTCAACAGGCAATTTGTTTCATTTGATCAGAATACTGAAAGCCGCAGAAAGGCAGAACTGAGTACACTTTAACAACCGTTTATTTATCGCAAGTAAACTCGATATCAAAATAGTCAACGTTATCGCATATTTTCCCCATATTGTGCAGCCCTAGCATAAATATATATTCTGTGTATACCAATTGGGGCACGTACCAATGCATGTTGCCCTGACTGGAGGACTGTAAGGATACTGAAACTGACCTCTAATCCATTCACAAAGAAACCGCCAACTGGCTGGACATCCTGTCGACATTCACCACCGAGTCTTTCCGCAGCTCCTCCTCAGGTATTTTCTGCTTTCAGTTCCCTCAGCATCTATACATGACAGAGGAGAAAGTTGAATTCCATCATTGTTGCTTAAAGTACGAGTGTAAGTACATAAAAAAAAAAGGCCTGATTAAGAACATATCCGCACACAAAACATATTTCTAGGTATCGTCGTTCACTGGTTTGGTTCATGCTGTTTCAATTCATGCATGTTTTTTCTCTCTTCGTGAACAATGTGTGATCATGTATAAAAGTAGCCTTGATGAGATTACTCAAGTCTTATCACTTGTCATTAAACAAGACTCAAAGCCCCAGATAGCAGACCTTAGAACCTTGGTTCTATTTCAAACTCTTGATCCTTAATTCAAAGCCATATCTACTTGTGCCAAGGGCTGGACGATATAAAAA
>NC_045733.1:18247785-18282035 GCF_008692095.1 Etheostoma spectabile
AAAAAAATATTATGATATTGTTGACCAAATTCCTCAATGACGATATTTTATTGTTGACTATTGATGCTTTAACAAAATGTTATTTACACAGTGACATTTTTGATAAATATTCTCCAGAAATGATTTAATGACTTAGTGGTTAAAGGTAAATGATAGAATAGCAAGAACCATCTGGTGAGTTCAGAAAAGGACATCACTTTACTGTAATGCAGCCTTTAAAACCAGGTAAAGACAACACTTACCATATTATGATTTTACAATATATCCAAAATCTAAGACGATATCTAGTCTCATATCGTGATATCAATACAACATCAATATATTGCCCAGCTCTACTTGTGCCCCCTTGTCACTAGTTGCATGTCAATGAGTTGAATATTAGTCTTTTTCCCTTCTCTGATTGTTTCGTTTGAGTCATTTTAAGAGGTAAACTACACTGTATTTTACAAAAATAAAGATAACGTAGCAGAATTTTTTATTTTATTATTTTTGACTCCGATTTATGACCCCTAGATTCATCTTGTGACTTCCTCTGTGGGTCCACCTGACTCAAAGGTTGGGAATTACTAACCTATAGGCCTGTGTTGCTCTTTACGTCCAATCAAACCAAAGTTTCCACCGACCTAACATTTGTTACTCAACCACATTCATTTCCATCAATTTCAAATGTGTGCTTATTGCTATTCTGGGTCACATCATAGTGGAGAGTGACATTGCATTGAGGCAAAGTTAGGAACAATGGACAGGTCGCCGGTCTGCCACATGTTAACTATTCACAAGGCTGACACAATTTAAATAGGATTCGATATTTATACAGAAGAATGAGTTCTTCAGTAATCTGAACATCTTACTCTATGCAGGCTCCACATTCTTCACATTTATGAGTGATTGCTTCTGCACACTAAGCAGCTTTCAATACAAACGTTTGAGGGAAATTGTTATCAATTATATTATAATTATATTATCTATCAATTATCAACTGTTGCAACTCTTTTTCATTGTAGGTAATTATAACCTTAAATCCATGCTCCACAGATTCTGACACTATAAATTTATATGAGGAAACAAATACATAATTGTAATTGCAGCCATGATGAATTTATAGGCTTTCTGACAGCAGGGTCATTAATGTACAACCAATCTATCTGTGCAAATGCGCTGAGAGTGACATGGATACTTTACAATGCAATTAATCTACCAATGTATTTCTAGCCCCTGTTGAAACAGACTATTAAAACCAAAGAAGGTGCTAAATCACCATATCAAAGAGAATATTGATCTTTTTATGAAATGTGCTCATTGACAAAGCACTTAAATTAGATATTGTAGAAATAAAACCAGCTGAGCTCCATCTGTTATTGCAAAGCTGACAGACAGAAGGCCAAAAATATGACATTAATATCTTACAAAAGAATGCAATCCAATTAAGAATAAGTTACAGAAGTCAAAGCGTGAAACTTAATCTAGATACACATTTTTGCTGTTATCATTCTTTCTCACCTACAGGTTAAAGCCAGACCTTAAGAATGTGACAGTAAAATATTGCAGAGTGCCTGTGGCTAGAAACAAAACACCCCCATTAACACACTACAGCTGGTGTGCTACATAAGATGCAGGGAGATCGGTTTTTCATCCCTTTGTCTGTTATCAGACTTACTGTACCACAACACTGGCTACGGAAGCAAATCATTTAAGGTCTAAGAAACAAATTACATTCAATCTTTCTGACATAATTATGCTCTGATGGCACAAAGGGAGGATGCGGGCGTTTTTGTAACCTGCCTTCCTGTGAAAGATGGCACAGGCTGTACCCAGACAGAGTGAAAAGGAAGTAGAAATGTCAGCAGTCTTAATCAATATTCCCTGAGTACTGTATGGGCGTACTGCTGCTTTTTTGAGGCAGGTGTGCTGCAGGCAGATGGTGAGAAGTAGAAAATGAGAGTCAACGTCAGCCTAGCGCAACTTATTATTCCTGGAGCTTATCCTGCACCATTCCTGCCATCAATGCATTTTCTGGGCAACATTTCATTCTAGATATCTCTTCTCGCTGAACATCTGGATATAGTGTTTTCTTGCTTAAAGAAGCATCTCAGTTGAGAGGCTGCACAGGCATCTACTTCTACAGAAGCCAAAAGCAGATAGTCAAGAATAACACAAAGATCTATACATACCAGTTTTGTGGCCATTCAAAAATAACATGCATTCTGTGTTGAACCAAAAGTGACCATTACACAGGCTGTGGTATCTGCTTTTCACATAACATACAAAAAGTTGCAGGAGCTGAGTCTGCAAGTGTGGATATGCCATTAGGGTTCTCAATTAGGACTTTCTCTTTAGTAGCCTCTGTGTGCAACGAAGATAATCAATTCATCACGTAATATGCACATATGTTTAAAGCAAAGACATGAAGAAAAAAACCTTGAGTTGCCCATTTGTGGATGTCAGACCACTTTTGTTTCCAGATTAAATGTGTAACCCACAGTGTTTTATGTGTTCTCTGTTACGTCAGAAGAAATTATTACAGTTTAGTTTCTTAACAAGTTATATAAGATTGTCCAGCAAAGAATCCTGACTTCATGAAGGTTATACATTTCTATTTTTGTTAATACTGTTTGAGTGATGATTCAATTTTTTTGATAAATTTGCAGGTGATACACAACCTACACCAGGGCCAACACCAGGGCTCTGTATGCCTTTGGATGCCCTGGAGGTCTTCGGGGGAGTGTGCAGCAATGGAGTTATCATCGGCGTATTGCAGCTCCCTGGTAGTGGTATTCTTGACTTTGCTCTTGGCTTTGAACCTATTTAGGTTAAAGAGCCTGCCATCGTCCACTAAAGTATTGGGATCCCCTGTGGCAACTCTTGGTCAGTGAGGTGCAGTATCGCTGCACTGAAGACGGCAAAAAAAAAAAAAAAAAGGTGGTGGGTGCAATGATACATCCCTGTTTGACCGACTACTACAGTAAATGTCCCAGGTTCAGAGCCACTTTTGCTGAGCACTGTGGCTGACATGCCGTCATGCTGCAGCCTCAGTACACGGATGTATTTGTCATGACATCCATAGATCTTGATGGTATGCTCCACAATGCCTGACGATCCACAGAGTCAAAGGCCTTTCTTAAGTCTATAAAGGTCAAGTACAGAGGTAGTCCTTGTTCCCGACACTTTTGTTGTAGCTGGCAAGCAAAAAAGATCATGTCAGCTGTTCCCTTGGATGGACGGAAGCCACGCACGGTAATTCAGGGAGTACCTCCTCAGATAGTGGTAGCAGGTGGTTGGCGAAGACACAAGCCAGGACTTTGCCTTTTGTTGACAAGACCAAGATGCCCCTGTAGTTTCCAGATTCAGCCTAACAAACTGGGTTCCCCCACGTCTTCTCTGATGAGACTCTACAGGATATGATCACCAATGTCTGGCTCAGCTGAGCTGTCATGGTTTAAAAGTTTCTGAAAGTGGTCCTTCCAACGTGCGTTGATGGAGTCATTGTCTTTTAAGAGAGTCTGTACATCTTTTGATCAGAGGGGATTTAAGCTGCGGTGACTAGGGTCATGGACAGCCTTACTGAAAAAGCCTCTGATATCACCTGAATCTGCCAGTCTCCGGAGTTCTAGAGCCTTTTCTGTCCATTTGTTCTTGAGCTCCCTCATCAACCTCTGAACCTTGGCTCTAGAGTGTGCTGCCCTTTTGGCCTCACATGTTATATAATTTTGCCACACTCTGAAGGCTTTTCGTTTTCTGGAGAGAAGCTCTTCTATCTCTGTGTTATTTTCATTAATCCAGCCCTGATGTTTCCTGGACTGATAACCAAGGGTGGATTTGCATGAGTCACGGATGGTGGATTTGAGAAGGCCCCAGTGCTCTTTGACGTTGTCAGGATATTCTTGCTGAAGACTTTCCTCAAGAGAGTCCTGAAGTAGCTGCTGGGTGGTGGTTTCATTCAGGCTGTCAAGGTTCAGTCTTCGTCAGGTGTGCATCTTATGAATCCTCCTCCTTTGCAGTTCTCTGGCAATAATGGCAGTACCGTCCATCAGAGTATGCCCATTCCAGGCTCCAAAATTCAATTTTCTTTGTTTCTGACCACAAATGGGGTGTTCTCTCTGGACGCGGTAATCCAGTCGGGAAATATGAGGCAGGCAACTTAAGGGCACCTTTTCTAGCCCCCAGGAGGCTGGTGCACCCGCTAGCATACATACAGGCTAATGCCACCAATTATTGGTGAATTGCCAACTTCTCTTAACTACCTTGATCTAACATGCCAGAGGCTGTTCACCTTGGAGACGTGGTGCAGATATGGGTATGGCCTGGCGCGAGATTTACACCTTCTCCGATGCCACAGTTCTTATGTTGACAACATGGACGCAGATAAAGGAAACTCCGAAGGCAGTCTTAATAATTACCTAGCAGGCTAGGCTAACGCAGTTGTGCTAACATTAGCAAATGTTGGCGTAGCATTAGCCAGCTGTCTAAACTTGTAAAAAGCCATGCAACATCAGTAATTTGTCATTTTTTAAAATAATTTATTACATTTTTCCACTATTCCCTGCATGTCAATGGGAATCAGATATGTTGATTTATTACAGTAAATACACTACATAGTGTACCTTTAAGCTTCAGAAAAAAAGAAGCTGTGGTGCTACATTACACAGAAAAGGCCATGTATTTAATGAATGAGATGAGTGTTTAGACATCCTGTAACTACATGTTTAAACCACCAATGTTCTGGGGGAAACCCTGCAGATATACATTTCTTTTTAAGTTTAAATAATGCAATTTAAATAATGTGATCATTTTTGTCTGTTTACCGTTTGTTTTTTATTGTAACAATATGTGTAAAATATGAATCAGTCTGGTTTTCAAAACTTTCAAAACTTAGTGTAAGTGTGTTGCGAAGAATGATGGAGTGTTTGAGGTGTTCTGAATTAAGTGTTCTGACATCTTTTAATCAGTTATGAGCACCTTATGTGGCCATGGTATAAACTATTGCTACAAAAAACACTACAGGAAACCAAACTTGTTGGCTAATATAATTAAATAATCTGTAATTACATTGTCAGACATAGACAGAAGTTTAATTTCTAAAACTGAAGTTGAATCAGGCAAGTATGAGTTTTAGAAATAATCTCTTAAGGCTGCGTTATCAAGGGCAATGCAAGCCAAGAAGCACTCCAGCTCCTCTTCAAGGTGGCTTAGCATGTGGCTCTCAAAGCTTAGCACGGTGCTGACACCATTTTCATAACCTTTACATATTGTCCCATTTAATCGACCTCTCTCACGAAAAGAGTTGACACTTTGCATATGAATCATGAACATCAACTTTATGGCTGTCTCCTGTGAATGCATTTTGAACATTAGACTGAGGATATTCCTTATACTGCGGCTTGACTCAAGTGATATTAGGTCATTAATTATTTTAGTCGCTCCTCATTTGCTGCCATCCTGACACAAGCAGCAATCTATCAAGACCTGTAGTTGGGGTAAAAAGAGAGATGGAGACCCATCTGTTGGGCATTCATAACACATCCATTTTCTCTGGGGAGTCATTGGCTGGCCAAACACTGAGTGATCGCACCACTGATGCCACCCCGGTGCCAGACATCGTTGACCATCTGATGCCCGAAGCAATATCCAAGAATTGTGTTTTGCAAAGTGAAGAGCTCAAGTAATGGTGTTTTTTTTTGCTGAGGCAAACTGATGAATGTGTCTCACACACACACACACCACACCACACACCACACACACACACACACACACAACACACCACACACACACCACCACACACACACACACACACACACCACACCCACACACACCCCACACACCAAAACACAACCCCACCAAACACACACACACCACACACACACACCACACCACACACACACCACACATTTTGTTTGAGATATTACCTAAATAATGGATTACTGTGTGCGTACAAAGGAGAATCAAAACAAAGCTACATCTACAAGTTTAAATAAGTCACTGAAAAGGAGACAAAAGAATTTAAATTTTGCATGTTTTCTACCAAATGTTAAATAGAACATGCACTTTTTAAAAATAATTGAAACTCGCTCATTGGATATTCATAATAACCCGTCAAAAGCGATTAAATTGAGACAATCTGGGGTACATCTATGAATTGCAATGAATGAAATAGACCAGAAAACAACATATTTCATTGCCGAAATAAAGATCTTTAATTCACCCCCCCCCAAAAAAATACAAACCTGGGCGCCTACTCTAGTCACCAACGTTAGGCATATTCTCTCAAAGCACAGGCCCCATGCCAACCTCTCCCAACACTCAAAACATTAGGGTCATTTTCACACTGGATTGAGCAAACAAAGAGTGTTTCAGTGGGCCTGCATCACATGCTAGGAGATGCGTTGTGGTTGTCACAAGTGTTCAGGGATATAAACAGTAAATTGTGACGTTATTTAGTGGTACTTTGCATATATTTAGGGGCTGTCACTCCCTTTTTGTCCCCAGATTGGGTGCCGCTGTACACCCACGGTTTGCTCTCTTCTTTCCCATGCAGAGACTATTTTTCCATAAAACAGCATACTTCCACTTCTTTTTGCATTCAGTCATTAGATCACGGTTATATTAACGTTAGCGTGTCCAAGTTAAAGGGTGAGGGAACACGCACAAACAGGCCCTGGGGAGGCAGGGGGAGTCGGTGTGCAAACGCAGTACAAACAGACTAACGGGAAAAATGAAGCGTCTCTAAGAGCCACTCCTGCTTTGCACTCCAACTCTTAGCTGAAGAAACAGGATGAAAGAATAAGACTTGGAGTGGGAGGCGTCAAAGGCAAGCTTGCAAGAGGAAGCCAAGATGAAAGTAAAATAGAGTTGGGAAGTTTTTGGAAGCTGAGTAAATACCCTTGGTGCCTGTCAAGACTTAGTGGTGCTGTCTGTAGTGAACTCCGCTTTCATTCTGCAAAAGAAGCCAATGGAAAGACTTCACCATTGGATTCCAGCAATAACTTATATCACAGAAGCATCAAATAAAACACACAGCAAACCTTTAGCAACAGTAATTAACGATATAGACAAACTATTAATTACAGTGGCTTGAGAGAGTTTACGCACCCCTGCTAAAGTTGATTAAAAAAATAAAAAATACATCCTTTGGAAACTGATCGTAATGCCTGAATTCAAAAAGACTTAGGAAAATCCAACCTTTTAAAAAAGGACACCAATTTTCTTTCTAACCCCATAGCACCACACATCCTTCACCATACAAATAGGCATGGTGTTATTTCAGTTAGCTTAATAGCTGATTTGATTTGCATGATCTTATGGAAAGTTCCCCATACCTGTCTCTTTGTGTGGTGAAGGGTGTGTGAGGATGGGGGGGGGGGGCTATTTTAATTCCAAAGGCCAAGGGAACTTTATCAGGATGCATAGTATCCTGATTCATGAAATAACTGGCCTTGAAAGTATCAACATGATATTTAATTTGCCACAGATATTTCAGTTCTCTGTTAGCTCAGAGTTTAAAAAAAATGTACACACACACACACACACACACACACACACACACACACACACACACACACACACACACACACACACACACACACACACAAAATAGAATGAAAGGAAAACAACGCGCGACCGTAGACAAAAACTAAACTAAAAATGTATTTTAGATGATGATATATGTTTCCTAGATAAATGCTATGTTTATGAGCCTCATTGTCCCGTTTAGTAAACTAATGGAATAATGACTGAATAGGGTGTGTTATTTTATTAGTAATCTGCAGATTATTTTCTTGCACAATCGATTCATAGTTTAGGCTACAAAATGGAAATTCAATTAATCAAAACAAACAAACTATGATTTCCTGACTCCAGCAATCCAAAAAACTAAAAATAATTGAATAGATAAGCCATACCTAGAGTGCCCAAACACATATTTTGTCTTTGAAGGGACAGAGGATGGGCGCTGGTGCAGAAAGAAACTGACACGAGAACATGTCCTACTGGCCTCTGTGCATCCGACGGTACAGCTCTGAACTTGTTGGTTGCACAGACACCTCGGAGTGGGCTTGGAAAAAGCCGAACGCTGTGCCCCAGCTGCCTTTCACATGGAGACAAGACTTGCATCTTCAGAACCTTGTTAGTTCTCTGAAAAGGCCACCGACTAGTTTGGAATATTAAGCAGCTCATGCTGTCGAAAATCAAAAGGATTTTGGAAGAGAGTGGGAAGCTTCAAAAAAGGCTTTGATGGTATATATCGCTCAATCGGCAGATATGATGGAATGAAGAAATAAAGACGGGGGAACAAAGTGTTTCTGAGAGGGGAGGGTGGCAGGAGGGTGGTACTCTTCTCCTCTCAGAATTCTGCCTATATTTTCCTTATTCCTCAAACAGAGCAACTTGTTCTTAAAATGTCAGGACTTCTGACTGAAAAAAAACAGATTCCACGTGAGACAAGAATAGAAAGGAGGAAAGTGGGACACCATAATGTTTCAGGTGATTTATCACAACAGGCACGCTCAAGTAAGGCAGTGGTCTCACTTCCAGTAATGTCCAAATGCAGACCACATTTACAGCATTATTAAGTAATGCATTAGCGTAGAAATCTAGACACATCCTAGCGGCAGCAAATGTAAATTGCAGCCAGGGTCAGTCTAGCAGTGAGCTGGAAAAACCAAATTCTGGTCAGGCCAATCACAGCGTGTATAGAGTCGGTGGACGGGCTTAACATCAGGACGGCAGAGTTGCGACGGTTCTGCGTGAATTCCCTGCTACTTAAAAAAAACAAAAGATGTTTGTCTTTAGAATCGGCTTTGGTGTTGAAAAGGAAGCATGTGTAATAATGGAAACTTAAATGTACGGATGACATGAGATTCTGTATCTGGGTCTGTGCTGTGCTGGGAGGGGGAACAGTAATGAAGATGTGGGGACGGAAAGATAAAGTTTCCTTATGAAGAAGGAAAGAGGACAGAGGCAGGAAGCAGAGCAGTTATCTTTGTTATGATTTCTCTGTGGGAGAGGAAGCGCTGCATACACTTCTCCAAGAGGAATCTAAGGTCAGCTTCCTAATGACATGATTGGATCCCCAGCGGCCTTGGCAGGAATGAATACAGAAACAAAAAAGTTTGACTCAAAGATTTAAAGACACACTGTTTTTTTTTTTTCTTGTTGTGACTCTAGCCAAACATGTTGATTTGATAACAGCAGTCCTGTTGCAGTGAAAATTAACCAATACTTAACAAAGAAATTTGATTTAGCCTGATAACATCTCCTTCACTCACAGAAAACTAAAAGTTTTTTTAATTCAATCTTTTGTTACCAGACTTCCATATTCAATTTGAGAAAGAAAATTCCAGATCTAAATGGTCACGGTCGATATATCCGAGACAGTCTGTCGTGAGAGTTAACATGTTAAGCACGTTTGTCTCACAGAGGTGGAGAAGTTACCAGAAATCCAGCAACACTGTTGAACATGTCTGGCATATGGGAGAGGTAGGCCTAAATGGTTCTTTCTAGCTGACCTTGTCTTTGCTACATTCTGCAGGGTTACCAATAAGTGGCCTTTCCAAGTAAATTGTAACTCCAGTCAGGGCAGCAGTGTCCTGTCAATCATATGTTTTCTCCCTTCCCTGTAAATGCTCCCTTCTTCCTGTCTCTGTAACTCTAAGGCAATTTCCCACCCTTTCAGTTTATCCTTCCGGCATAAGTGTGTATAGGATCACACAGGAATATGTTAAAGGTCCCATGGCATGAAAATGTCACTATGAGTATTTATTTTTTTTACATTAATGTAAGTTCCCCCAGTCTGCCTATGGTCCCCCAGTGGCTAGAAATGGCGATAGTGTAAACTGAGCCCTGGGTATCCTGCTCTGTCTTTGAAAAAATGAAAGCTCAGATGGACCAATCTGGAATCTTGCCCCTTATGACCTCATAAGGAGCAAGGTTACCCCCGTTTCTCTGCTATGGCCACCAAGAGAATTTGGCCCACCCACGAGAAAGAGACATCCTGGGTTTCAAACGAGCAAAGTGGCTCCCCCTCTCTCCTCCTCAAAAGCTACACACTCAGAAACAGCACATACTAAGGAAAGCTGATTGTGGGACTGGCTCTAGTGGCTGTAATTCTGCACCAAAGCTGAATTTTGGGAAAGAGACTTCAGATACAGTATTAGGGGACCACTAAGGTCTATATAAAAGAGACTTCAGATACAGTTTAGGGGACCACTAAGGTCTATATAAAGGAACTTCAGATACAGTATTAGGGACCACTAAGGTCTATATAAAGAGACTTCAGATACAGTATTAGGGGACCACTAGGTCTATATAAAAGAGACTTCAGATACAGTATAAGGGACCACTAAGGTCTATCTAAAAGAGACTTCAGATACAGTATTAGGGGACCACTAAGGTCTATATAAAAGACTTCAGATACAGTTTTAGGGGACCACTAAGGTCTATATAAAAGAGACTTCAGATACAGTTTTAGGGGACCACTAAGGTCTATATAAAAGCATCTAAAGAGCACCATGTCATGGGACCTTTAAGAGAACTTTGCTATTATGCTTGGGGATTCAATAATCTTCTTCTAGTTTTAAAGATTGCACAAGGCCATGCCAATTCTTTGACAATGTTCACATGGCAATCTGCTTGTAACTCAGAGAGTCCATGTTGCAGAAAGATTCAAAGTCAAAAACATTGTGTACGGTTGACAATCAGTAAATATAATTTGACAGTATGTCAACCAACAAGTAGGGGTGCAAGATATATCACCTCAATATCTTTATTGCAATATATCAAAAGTGTCGCGATAAATATGCTATATATTGTTTACTTTGTGGGTGTTGCGTCCCGTCCGCTGGCTGTGTGGTTCAGTTGTGCGCGATTTAAAGCCCACTTGAAACGCTACAATGATTCTGGTTCATTGGCCAGTTAGCGTGCCACTTGCACAAGTTAGCGCAAATGGTACGGGTCCACTACGAGACAAACCCTATGGAGCGACAGTGTAAATGAAGAAATAGATGGAGACAACAAAACGGAAAAAATTGAAAAAATACTACTACTACTACTACTAATAATAACAACAATAATATGGATATTGCCATATTCATAATCAATAAGGAAACACAGTGGTTCCAGGTCTTTTTGTGTGGAGTTTGCATGTTCTCCCCGTTTGCCTGAGTTTCCTCCGGGTGCTCTGGTTTTTTCCCACCATTAAGACATGCATGCTAGGTAGGACTACAGTTAAAAATTTGCTGACTGGCTAACGCCACATTTACAGAAATGTTGATTAAATGTCCTAATCAAATGAATAAACTTTAAACAGCAATATAACATTATAAAAAACTTAGATAAACAGGTTTTTGGATATGCAAAAACATCAACCTTTTCAAGAAGGTGGTTGAAGAAATGAAAGAGTAACCCTGTGTTCATATGATCCAACAAGACCACACCAACACCCACACAGACACACAATTATTCTGGCCTACAAACCACAACCAAGGCTCTTCCCTTGGTTGTATAATCACAATGTCCTTCTTACATTAGAAGGATAAAGCGGGTTGAAGATATGACATTGAGATAGCCATGGTCCATCAAATTCGTCATTGCTAACAGTGCTGTCAGAGCTGAGCTGAATGGCAAATGTGCTACTCAGGCATGGGATCGGGTATACAGTAGGTTCTGGGAGTGGAGAAGCAGCGAAGTGGAGACGAGACATGTGCTTCGATGGTACAGCAAAGCCTGTTCATTTAGCTGCACTTCTTCATATGTGGATCTGTACAGAGACAGCAAATTCACTCCCTTTTCTGCAGTCAGCATTCCCGTGGCTTATAGACTTCAGCTGCATTCATAATGAGAAGGCAGATGTAAAATAAAATGTAAAAAAGGAATTATAAATCTCTCTAGCAAAAAGAAACGACCATGACGAGGTCATATAGTACCTCCTCACTCAAATTAATTAGCACAGGACATCTCTAGTGTAAGAGTGCAAATGGGAGGTACTACATGTCATCTGACAAATATCGTATACTGTGGCTTTTACTTGTTGATTGGTCAAAACATGATTATTATTTTTATTTTACTTTTTTTTTTTTTTTTTTACAGCCAACAATCTGAAGGAAATTGTTTTTGACCAATCAAAAGAAGAATTCTAAAATCGGTCTCCGGCATCCAAATTTGGATGTAAAAAGACATTTTAAACCATCTCTTTTGAAACCATTGTTTACCTGATCGACTGAAGACTGCTCAAAACTCATTGAATGTTTATCCTTGTGAGAAGAAATTTAGAGTTTCCCGTTCACCTTACGTTTAGGTCTCGACTGTGGGAGGAAACCAGAGCACCCAGAGGAGACCCACTCATGCTGAGAACAAGCTCCCTTGACACAGCAAGGCGAGCAGGTTTTAGCCGTCTTGCTGTGTGGTAACCACTGAGCTATTGTGCTGCCCTGTCGTGCTGTAAATGGCATTCTAATTTTGTGGCAGTATTTGAACAAAGTTGTCTGAATTCGACCAGTAAGCTCCAACTTAAACCCCCTCTGACCTGCCAGTTTGAGCAGAGCTATGGAAGATGAGTTAGCAAGAGTACAGCTAATGTAATGAAGGCACGTACATTTTACAGACATTAGATAATAAATATAACCAAATCAAATGTGATAAAATATCTCCTGACCAGTTTGGGGATGTAAGACAATGTCAAAAACTGCTTATTAGCTACACTGACTCCTTAACACAATTCTAACAGATTACAAAGTCAAATTCTTCATGTGTGGGCTATGTTTTTGGGCAAATGAAAACCCAGGATGGCAATGGGAGTTCAGCTCAAAACCATAATTAACCAGACATGATGCCGCAATCTCAAATATTCAAAGATGAGCATCAAATTATGACAAACTTCTTTAGAAGTTACAGTATTGCAAATGTCTTCAGTATTCAAATAATAGATCCAACACTGCAATAGTTAAATGTCAAACTGATGATTTCATTTGGCTTCTTCAGCTTCAGGGTCCTGGTATGTGTATACTGGCTCCCTGTCATGACTTAATGGAACACTTAAAGTGCCCATATTATGAAATATCACTTTTTCTGGGATTTGTGGTGTGATTTATTTAAAAACATACTAGTGGACTTTCTTTTATTAATTTGATTTCCAGAAAAAGTGGCTGATATAAAAATACAAGTGGCTGGTAAAATTGGGCTTCCACCAATCATTGTGGCTGGGGAAAAAGGTTAATTTACCATCCTGTTAATAATAGAAAGACCTGTGCTTTTTCCTACTAAATGACAAGTCAAAATGTCTCCTGTGAAAAAGGCCTAGTATAGCTGACCTTTTGGTCATATAAAAACCTGAAACAAATCAATATCAGCCTTTTGTTACATGTAACCTAGGTAAAGCCTTACATAAGAAACAGACCTTTTCCCATTGTGGACATTTCGTACAAGCGCAAGCACAGGTTTAATTAATAACTCTTATGGAGGACTGTTACATTTTGTTATACCAGTAAGCTATATGAAGTCAAGTGGCTAAAGGATTTGCTAGCTTTCCTGTAAATCAACTCACAAATGGGGGCTCTTTTAACCAAGTGTCCAGACATGAGGCTACAAAAGGACCATGAAGAAAAGCTAAAACAAGTGTTGATGAAGCATGAGCGTTGGCTGCAGCAAAACACTGCTGGGACAGCCTCCTAGCTTAAAATGTCCAGCCAATGCAAAAAAAGACTTAGCAGGTCTCTGGGGCCAAGGTCGCGCTTCCTACCTTAAAAAGCAGGAAAATTTCATTTGCAAAGCTAATCAAGTGTGAATGTCATAGAGGCATAGCGAAGGAGGGTAGTGGAAGGCTAATTTTGCTCAGGGAAGATGAGAGAGCTTCAGAGTCTCCCGGTTTTGCAATATTGGAGGGTGTCGAGTTGTAAAGATGGCTATTAAAACAATTAACTAAGACATCCTTTATCCACAGTGGGTAGTAAGAGTAGATTGCACTTATGAGAGTGAAGTAAAATGGCAGCCCAGAGACATTTCACGACCGGTTTTATGTACTCAGCGCTTCAATTATCAAACTGGGTGGAAAAGAGAAGTCCTTCATAAATATAATATCTGGACAACTACTTTCCTGCTTTGAGAGAGAACCAAAAACATTTAAATAAATCACAGTTCAGTGCAGCACACACTTTTGAGCATGGGAGCAGGGCCAAAGCATGACTGTGATGCTCTTCAACCGAGCTGTACCGACATTGTGGTCAACTGCTGAAACTGGCAAGTGTTCAATAATTTAACTACATAAAGCAGGAGTCACTGGTGTTTGGAGACTTTTACCTTTCTGTTTTTATTTTAAATGTTCATGTGACAGACGAGGGCCACTGAGCTTTGATGAAGTAGGGTTGTAACCAGAGACGGGAAGTAACGAAGTACAAATACTTCGTTATTGTACTTAAGTAGATTTTTCCAGATATTTTTACTTTACTATTTTTTTGTAGCGACTTTTTAATTTTACTCCTTACATTTTAAACACGAATATCGGTACTTTCTACTCCTTACATTTTACAAAATTGGCTCGTTACTTTAGTTTTGTACAAAAGGTCGTCTATCAGGTGTGATTGTGAGTGCATGTCGGAGAATAGCGCGCAGAGCCATGCCTCACACCAAGATAATTTAATCAATTGTGGGTTTATTGTTATCATTTGCTAGCATTTATGTATGTGGATAAAGGATGTCTTAGTTAATTGTTTTAACAGCCATCTTTACAACTCGACACCCTCCAATATATATTTATATATATATAACGAGTTTCAAATCATTTCACTGGACTTACCGTTATTGTTTGCGCCATCAATACCGAATTCAATCTAATGTGATCAGAATATTCTCACAGAATCATAATTGAATTCATATCTTGCTACTCAGTCGGGATTGTATTAACCTGGAGTTCCAGTCTCTGTCACAATAAATATGTGATGTTTTAGGCCTATTGGCAGACATCCATTTTAAATGGAGACAATGGCATATAAAGAATAAAGAGCCTTTTGTTGACTGAAGTTTCTCAGCGAGCGCTCTATTAACATTCATGGGGTCCAGGTAGCTTTGCATAAAAAATGGTTGTCATTCATAAGGCTCCTTTTACTTTTATACTTTAAGTGAATTTCCAAGCCTGAATTTGTTACTTTAACTTGAGTACAGAAGTTAAATCAGTACTTCTACTTTTATCATTATTATATTTATCATTCATCAATTATAGTAGATTAGTGACAAATACCTATAATAACTTGCCAGAGTCCAAGGAGGACTACTTCCTTTGTCTGACCAACAGTAAAAAATGTAGAAAAAACAACTTCAGTTTGCTATAAGACAAAGAAAAGCAGCAAATCTTCAAATAAGGGAAGCTGGAACCAGAGAATATTTAGCATTCGTGCTTAAAAAAATAGCTCAAACTATTAACCGACTACAACAATTGTTGCAGTTTTGTTTGTTGTTTTAGTTTTTGCTGGTGGGGATTAGAGCCCGACCGATAAAAGATTATTAGGGCCGATAAAGATACAAATATTTGGTTATTTAAAAATCCAATATATATTTAAAAAAACAAAAACAGAAACGCATAACAAAACAAACAGCTTTCCCTAACATTAGTTATTTGTAGTTATTTATGAGTTATCATAATTTGTTTTGTCACAACAGAACAGAGGAACATCAATATATATTAAAGCTCAAACTTAAGACATGACACTTAGAGCTCGTTGAACAAATACACAATTACAAAAAAATAATAATAAGAGTGTTGCCAATAGGGACGTTGTAGAGCGCCCTCTTGGTGGACAAACTATGCAAGCCAACACACTAATTTTATAATATTAATTTATCAGAACAATTTATTTAACATTAGAAAAAAAAAAATGTAATCGGCCATTAGAAATGCCAATACCGAATGCCAAATATCAGCCAATAATGTCCGCCCGTCGATATATCGGTCGGGCTCTAGCAGTGATCTGTCTGAACGGGTCAGCACGGTTCACCGACCCCATAGAGTGCCAGCGCACTTTTATGTGTTTAACTCACCACATTTTACAAAAGTAGTTTTGTTCTCTTTTGGCAACAAAAGAAAATTCCTGCTCTTCAGCCTCTACTCATAATTGTGCTAGCTACAAGTCGCCCCTGAAGTAGATCACACATGCAGTTACCTAAATTACTAAAAACTACTTACTTTTGGTCAGACCAAGAGATGAGCTAAATAGATACATGTATAACTGAAGCAGTTTGCCCACATATAATACAGTGTTCCTACTGTAGTCCATTATTCCAAAACCTCTACTGTGGCACAGTAAGCGGTAGTCCTCAATTTTGAGAAAAACTGGGAAGCTGGGAATGACATCACACCTGAGTTGAATGCGTTCCGTATACAAGTCGGTTTTCATTAACACTAGCCAGGTTAGCAATGCCAGTTTATATCACTGCATTACACTGTTCTTTGTGCATACAAACATCGTAACAACCACAAGTAGAATATGGACAGCCCTGTGTGTACGACTGAATTAGGGAGACAAATAACACAAGTGCTAACAACTGTATGTTACTACAGCTTTCACAACTGTTGATACACGGAGCAGCTGTGTTGGATTTTTAGCTCGGGGTACTCAGTGGTTGCCCGAGTTCCAAGCTTGGATAATCCAAATTTTGCGTAAAAATGGAATGTAGTAGAACAACTGACCCGCACAGAACACAACTTGAGAGACAACACAGTGGCATCGCTATTCTGTGCCATTGAATAGATACTTGCAAGTCAGACTGTCACAAGATACAGTTGTGGCTGAGAAGAACAACACTACAATATTGGCTTAAATGTACGGTTGAACCATGTGTATAAAGGAGCAGGGTAGTGGGGGTCTTGGGTCCGGGTACTGATGCTGTGACAGACAGGACAGAAGGCAAAGGCGCAAGCCTTTCACTAGGGCTGTACCGATATGTAATATGAAACCGAAATAGTGACACTGAGAAGGAAGGAAGAACCGCGACACACCCCTTCCAATTCCCAGAGTTATCCTTCCCATATATAATATAAAAACAATATTTACAAAATAAAAACTCTCCTCCAACCCCTACCCCCCAAAAGAAAAAGAAAGAATCGAAGTTTGTATCGTAGGTTAAAAATTGTGATAGGAACCGAATCCTGGGTTGATGAGCCAGCCAACCAGAGGACCTCGCTCCCCGTCAAGTGTTACAATTCCCTGGAAAGCCGGTGTCTTAATCCCGGCTAAATACAAAATCGGTGTTAAAAACATTCTTTTCTGAAAGACTCGTTCACTGAAAGCCAAAAAGTATGGAGGATATTGAGAAGGAGCATAGGTCCGTATCGGCTGTCTGTGTGCTTGAGAGCAACTGGGACACTTTTGTTGGAGGGGGTGGTTGGTATTTAGTATAGACAAGGGGTAAAGAGGAACGTGTCTGGGGGAGGGTTGTGGCTTCAAAGTATGCAGACATGAGCGTTCTGCGTGTTGCCTTTGAAGCGGGCCATGGCTGACTGTACTGTGAGGGTCACAGGGCAAGGGTTTACAACAGTGGTGTCCCACAGAGAGGCTGGACTCATCCAACCCCCCCAACCCACTGCCAAGAATTAACACAGAATGTAGGCTAGAAAAACTATGACAAGCAGCCATTATGAAGTGCTTGTTGGGCTGTGAAATTTTTGAGTCTTCAGGAAATTAAAGTTGAACTCGCCTTTTAAACCATGAAGGGAATGAGGCCGGGCAGTTGATTACTACTGACAATTCTAAGCAATTATAGACTATCTTTGCCATACAAATAAGAACAAATTGGAGAGGTTGACAATGTCCCTTACTTATTATCAAGCTAGTTGAATGCAAGATTGCATTAAATCTAGCCCTCATCTCGAGAGAAACGGGAAGTTGACACAGAGCAAGTCCAAGTTGGAAGTGGTTTGGTGCCCATGAGAGTGAAAAACATCAGACACTTCTTATTTTAAGGTGTGGATGGTACAGACAATAACAGTATTGGAACAAGAGAGAGAAACAATGTGCACATGACACTTATTCACTATACTTACTTTGGAATTTGAACGGTTGCTCGGAAGACACATATTTTACCTAAGGCCTTGTTCAGACCAAAACCATTTTTGGCATATCCAGACTGTATTCAGGTTGGTTTTTAGAAAGTCTGGATAGCCAAAGAACGCATGAAATTAAATGTTTTCAAACCGGACTCAAACCGCATTTGGAGTTGGTTAAGTATGAGTCCAATCAGATTTCTATAGATCTCAATGTCTCAGTTTGGACACTCAAATCAGATTTCAAAGTTTCTTTTGCATCACTTCACACAACGTGACACACACAACGACATAAAATCAAGAGTGACAGAAGTACGGAGCAGATAAAAAGCTGCGCCGCCAGCGTAGCTACGAAGTTACCGAAGCCGTAACATTGTTACTACAGCAGGAGGAATAGGTTGGTAATGTACTCTGGACACACAAATCTGATCTGAACACTTGCTGAAAGTCGGTCTTAAAGATCTGATTTGAAAAACAAATCGGATTTTCCTCCAGTCTAAAAGTGCCACACAGTGACCAATGCTTCAGAAAATCAAGCTCCAGGCTTCATGCACACACTAAAATATGTAATCAGGCCTAGACTTAGATCTTTCTGCTGTTGAGTCTTGTTGAGACAGACATGTTCAGACTTTGGAAAGAAAGCTTAGGCATAATAATAGGGAATCAAATTTATTTTAAAGCCTGATTCAGAGAGCAGATGAGAGAGCTATGGTCTTAGGTTTAAGGCTAGTGATCACAACAGTGTATACAGCCAAGGATTGGACAAGTTGCATTTCTGGTTTCTACTTTGCTTCCACTATGCTGTAAAAGTGCCCAAGAAAAGGGGTACAAATGAGTAGAGTTCATCATAAAACACCGTCCCCATTTGACAGCTTTATGTCCTGTACAAATCCGTCCTGTACCTGTTAGAAACAAAAAGAGACAACTTAAGCCACAAGGACACTTGACTGATTCATGCTGTGTGCTGAAATGTGCTGATTAAGGACACTCATCAGAGAAGAGACTGAAATGACTTTGGAAGGGCACACATCAACAATAAATCAAAGCCGTGCGACACAAAACGGCACACTGCCAAATTCAGCAGATAACACTCAATAGGGCCCTGTGTCTAATATTTACGGGAGATGACAACCTGAAGGGGAAATATGGGTTCAAGACTACTGTAACTGTGAAATGTTTAATACCGCAGAATTATGAAGATATGGTGAAATTGTGCAAGTAGACTCTGCCATTGAAAGACACCAAACAGCACAGCAACATGCTCAGAGATTAATGCTACATCTGTGAAAGGTGTGGAATTGGATTAAAAAAAAAAAACACATGCTGGATGGTGTTTTCTGATGGAAGAATAACTTTTGAAAAGGTACACTTAGCACCACAGTAGGTAATGGCCTTAATAGATCTATGGTAGGCGTATAGAGCTGTTGATCAATACCAGTGGGTAAAGGATTAATTTGCCAGGTGCTGAGAGTTATAGATTTCAATACTCTTTTTTTCTGGGTCTAAATGGGTTGTTGGTATTTCACATTGAATTCAGAATCTCCTCACTTCCTATTAAGTAGTATAACGTAATATCTACCCCCCACTGTTTCCCACACATATATACTGCATTCCGTCTGTTCTAGGTGTTTCTTCCATCACATGATTTATTTGCTCCACTTCTCAGGTTTTCGCTTTTCGTTCATTTGGGGGAGCTGCCTCAGCGCTGATCCTCCCGCGATTACGGTTGACCACGTACATATTCAGAGATTCAGCAAATCAGTGAAACAATTTTTTTATTTTTTTTTGTAAGGGTTTTAATACACCCAAAAAGTGGTTGTCAACAGCATCAACCAGACAAAATTAAATTGTTGATGTGGCAACTGTTAGTAGTGACCCCTGCCAGACATGCTACAATAACCTCAGTGGCTTAGTAAAAGTCCAGGTGGGTTATTGGGGGTTGTGCTCACACTGATTTTGAATGCAACACAGTTCCGGTAAGAGATATTTAAACATGATTCAGCTGGTTCTTGAGCAAAATGTAAAGTATTTGATAGTCAGACGCAGTAACAACAAAACTACTACTATTATTATTATTATTATTATTATTATTATTATGTATAGCCTGTGGTGTAGTTTGACATATAAAAACCAAATCATAGCAGTTGCAGAAAGACCTAATGTACAACATTCATCATTACAATTTAAAACTTGACCTCCCTAAATCAGCCATGAAGATGAAGTCGTTCTACTCGCTCCTTTTGTTCAACGAGCTATTTGGTAGCAGAGACAGGAGGTTATCTGTTGTGTTGAGGACACACTAGGAGGCCAGGACGCTCTGAAATGCAGATTCATGGATCACACACACTTAGCACAGAGCAGACAAATAAGAACCGCAAGTAAAAAAATTAAAAAAACATGTTTAGAGGTTTTTTGCAGTAGGCAACTGTCAGTGACAAACAGTAATTTCATATATCCTTGCCGGCGTACCCAAAACAAGCCTGATCACAAACAAGCAATCACTTTCTCTAAATATAACAAGGTTAAGAAAATAAAGTACTAGAATATACACAATATAAGAATAAATATATATACACAATATGTATTAAAAATAAAAAGCAGTACAAGCTGAGTACAAAAACTTTTGTCAGCATAGAAGCCCAATGCTCACTAACCATGCACACTGTTAACGGCTTTGTCGTTACCAAAACACAAAAGATATTATAAAATAAATATATAACATATTCTAAAAGACTGGTGTGGTTAGACAATGCAAGATGTGTATACCCTAAAAAGCTAATTTGACATCATTGGATCTCTGATTACTGCATTTCCAGATGCACAATTATACATAAGTGGTATTTTACCTTCAACGTGTAATAACAGGCAAGCTGCAGTAATGCGTGGCGCTTGCAGGGGGAAATAAACTGGATAACGGAAATTCTTTGTGGATGGAGAAATGACTACACATAAGAAAATGACCTTTGCCCTAATACACAAAAACATCCCAAACTACAGCAAAAGTACTCAAGTAAGACGACTGATCTAACCGGTGGCACACTTTAAGTTTGTCAGTTTCTGATCTGGTCCATTCACAAAAAAAAAAAAGCCTGACATGGCTTCCTCGCTGAGACACCAACCTCTCCAACAGGACAATATTGTAAAACGCTGACATTTTTGGTGTGGATCTGGCAGAAAGACGTAGCCAGCTGGCCGGTGAGCCAGCAAACAGCTACTTTATTTTAAGCAGATGTATCGTTAGCATGCAAGCTAACAGGGAATGGCATTCCAGACACTGAGCTTTGAAGTTGCTGTGTTCCCCCTCGGGTTCCGTTAATACAAGCCGATAAGGCAAAGGTTGTATTAAAGACTTTTAACGGCCAAGCGTTTCACGAAGGTAACGTTAAGATGTGACAGGAGAGGAAACGACGACTGGTGGGATTTAAATGTTGCCTCGCTGATGTGAAACTGAACTGTGAAAATATCAGCTAGCACTGCACACGAGTGTTTGGACAGAGGGAGCCAACAAGACATAACGTTAGCAACCTTACCTGCAGGATTAAAGGTATCGTACAGAGCCGGAGTTGGTTCAGGGAAGCCCAGAAGTAGTTATTTTCGCTTGGTCGGGTAGTTTAAAAGATTCCTGTTTTACCTCAGGCTGAATCAAGGTTCAACCGAGCAGACTGACTGACTGCCTGCACTGCCTCTCAGCCACAACAGCGACTGAATCCAGCTCAGAATCTGCTGCTCATTGGGAAAGATATGCAGTATCGCGAGAAAGGACGAGATCGTGGAGACGTCTACGAGCCAATGAAATTAACGCCAATGGATCCAAGCATTTGTTTGTTTTGTGTCGGTCAGGGCCAAGCCCTCGGTCACGGAAAAAAAGAATGAATAAATGAATAAATAAATAAATAAAATAAAAATAAAAAAAATACAAATACAAACAAAATAACATAAATAAAACAATACTACATACTGAATACATAATACTAAATAATGAATAAAAATAACCATTAAAAAATAAAAAATGATATATAAACATTTAAAAATGAGAAATTATGCTGTTTAAAGAGCAACTCTCCTGTTCAATTTTAACTTTTAGGATTTTATGTTTTACAAACCTTAATCGCAGAAATTCAGAGGGAAAAGTAGCAGTTTTGAAACAAAAAAAATCTCTTTAATTATTTGTCAGGCCACACAATCCACAGGGTTTGTGTAATTGGCAGTTGAAATTTATCTTACCCCACTTTATACAGACACAGAACACTGACCCGTCATATTATGTAATGCAAGGAGTCATTGTCCGACGTGCAGTTGTAGGTATTGGTAGTTTGAACAATTGTAGTTTTGTGAATCTGGCTTCTTTCGGTAGTTTTACATGGCATCACATTTTTCAGAAACACAACCGGTATAGAAAACCTATCACATTCACATCCCATCCATTTACATATCTTCAACCAATTTTTTTTTACATTCAGAAAGAACACATGGGAACAGCAGACTGCAGAGATTACATAATATTCAACTTGAAAATAACAAACAGTAATAAAAAAAGCTAAGACAACCAGCAACACAAGAATATAATCCACAATATACTTATTGTGTTCCTTATATACGTATATAGTATGTACTTAGTATAAATGATAAGAATTAAAAAATCAGTTGTATTAAAGTATCAAAAAGCATCAATGTATTACATACATACTCACTCAAACGTGTGGTGTGCATACTGAGGGATCACAAGAGTGTTGAGCTTTGGGATCTATCGTTAAAGACTTTGAAATCTCAGTATTTGATAAGTTACAGATCTTCAAGTGACAGATGAGGATTACATGAGAACTATATCATTTAATGCCATTTGAAAGTCTTTTCATGTACATACACCCCCTTAATCTTGTGTTAAAAGTACACGTACAAATTTATTTTCAATTAAATAATATGGCAGATACAAAACTTGATTATTTGCAGGTGTGTGTGTGAGTGTGTGTGTTTGTGCGTGCCTTAAATAAATACGTTTTTTTTATTGCATGTCGAGGTGCAAAGACCATTTCAAACAATACATGAAAAGGTGTATAGTGGAAAAAGTTACCAACCCTGCCTTTGATTTCATGCCATTTAAGCAAGATTGATGAAGTGCTTAAAAAGTAATATTTAATTAAAACAATCCTGTTTTCTAAATGAGCCGTTAGCTTTATTATGGCACCTTGGGAGGGATCACACACCCTGCACAGCATTCTAATATTGTTTCATGCAATGCGTTGTATCTCACTTCCGTCTCTTGACATCATGGATTATTCACTTTGTTCAAGCCAAGCTCATTGTATCTCCAGCATCTCCCCAGTTGATTCGAGTGTGACGAATAAGTGTAACCTTCGGCGACAACCAGGGGGTTAGAGACAACATTCTGCACAATTATGAATCCTGTAATGGGAGGAGATGCGTGTGGCAGAAATTGTTTAAGATCTTCACAAACAAACAAAATGCTGTCAAGTCAAGCTGTTTCAAGCGGCATTACTGCATAAAGTATAATGATCCTGGCTGCCAACAGACCCACAGATCCCACCCCTTCCCTTCCTGTTTATCCCTTTAATTCATCATCCTGAATTTGGTGATGCATTTCTGTGTTGAGTTTCCATGTTGTCCACATGTTTTCCTCACAACGTTTGGTTTGTCTCCTTCCACAGACTATGTGACAAAAGCTAGAATCCATACTCTACACAGCTATATGCCCAGAGTCTCCTTTGCTTTCTACTCAGTGGACAGTACCCCACACCTCTCTGCAACTCTAAAAAAGAATACAGGAAATAAATGTCCCACATCATTGCTTAAGGCAGAGTGTACTCTGCAGTATTTCTTGATAGAAAAGAGGTTCCAATGTTGAAATGTGTTACATCAAGTGCAATTTCAAGCTTTTCTTTGAGCTCTAATGTCTTTTTCATGAGGCTGCATGAGGACATTTCAGCAAAGACTTAAATAAATGAGACGTTCCTCTCTCCTCAGTATCTGATGCCAGATCTTATGAAATACACCATGAGAAAGAATGAAAAAAGATGATATCATCACAGGAAAACGGATGTCAGGGTACAGCACATGCATGATGCAAGACAGCAACATCTCGCCTCGGAAGAAACTGTCTTCTCCAACTTTCTCTTTGAGTGTCACATATCGTAAGCCTACAGTTGACTGGTACTAATGTTGTCATGGGAGCTATGCATGTCCTAGTCGAGGCTGTTCATTGAAACCAGTAGGTATAGTTTTGCTATAGTGGCATTTAAAGGTCAAAGTTGCATGTACAGTAGATATTGAGAGAACTGCAGTAGTCTTTCTATATATGTTTAGTATGTGCTGCAAAAGACTTGTCACACGTTCTTCTTATTATTCACAATACATAACGCCACTAATGTTCCATTGAGGTGTTATTGAGACCCTTAGTAAGATATCGTCCACACTGATTATTGTGTTATTATTAGCCATATGGTGGTAGGGCTCTAGGGATGCCAATGTCTGTCTTTTGGTTGGGTAACCACTTTGGTCAAGACTGAATTACCTCAACAAATATTGGATGCATTACCTTGCATTTTCTGCTGACATTAACGGTCCGCGGATGATAAATCCCAGTGATCTTCGTTCGCCTCTGACTTTTCCTCTAGCCCCACCAGCAGGTTTAAAGTTTTCACTTATTCAGTGAAACCTATCAACATCTGCTCCATGGATTGGCACCACAGACGTTTATATGAAAGTTGATGACTTTAGCGGTCCTCTGACTTTCTTGAGTCATCATGAGAGTTTGTGTGATATTTATGCAGTATTTGGTTATTTTAGAATGGATTGCCATGACAATTGATACTGACGTTTGTGTCCCCCTCAATGTGAACTGCAATGACTTTGGTGATTCCTTAACTTTCAATGTAATCAGTTTTAAATTGTCCAATATCTTGTTTTATGAAGAAATGGTATAATTAAAAGTAATGACATTCTCATCAGGCTTATTTACTTTGTGTTTAGTGCTAATTAGCAAATGTTAGCATGCTCAAGATGGTGAACACTGTACCTGAACATCAACATGTTAGCATTGTCTGTGAACACATTAGCATGCTCAGGTTGGCATTTAGCCGTGCCATGCAAAGCCTCACAGAGCATGGCTGTGGACTCTTTGTCTTCTTCATTAATGTAAGATATGAAGCCAAAAAAGGTGATTATCATCCCAATTAAATCAGGAATCAGGAATCAGGGGTTCATGCATTTCCACCAGCAGACACATGGTTTAAGCTAGATTTCCATTATGTTCCATTTGTTTTTGTCCCTCTATAAGTCTTCTAATATTTCTCTATTACAAAATCAAGGAATGTCTGGGGATATTTTTTCCCTAAAGCACTGTGTGAAAATGACAATGTGGGAGGACAATGTGATGTGGAGCTTTATTTTCACTGTGAAGTATTGTGCACTGATTATGTACAGCTTGCCAAGGAATTCTAGTCAAGCTGGGTGTTATTATTATTATTATTATTATTGTTGGTTGTTATTTATTTGTTCACAGTTCTGAGCAGAATTACCTGACAGGAACATGAAACTAGAACTGCACGCAGTTTCAACGGGGTCCAAGCCTCCCCGCGCCAGTCGTCCCCAGCGACCCGGGGAAATGTCCTATGTTGATAAGAGCGCCTGTAGAGGGCCTGTCTTTACCAAATTTGGCAGTGAGCCTCCGGGCGGTGGGCGAAACAATCATTACTGGCTTGGTTTTTATAGCATTTACTGTGGCAGAGATATTGCAAATGCAAATTTTCCATTTAAATGCATTGACTTTGTCCACAAAACCAACAAACGTCGATTATAGCGCCCCCTAGTGGCCCATCGTTACCAAATTTGGTATGAAGCTTCCGTGCGGCATGCCAAACAATCACCCCAAGTTTGGTGTTGATACCACGTATTTTGGCCGAGATATGGCAAAGTCCGTTCGTGAAAAACACACTTTTTTTTATTTGTAGCGCCCCCTAGGGGCCAATGTTCATGAAATTTGGTACAGAGCCTCAGGGGTACATAGCAAGTAATATCGTAAAGTTTTGCTTTTATAGCATTTATTTTGGCCGAGATATGGCAATGGCAATGTTTTCATAGCTACCAACTAAACTTTGTTTGCGCGTAACACGCGCAATTTTTATCCTATAAAAAATCTTTATGCAAACTTTTGTCAGGTGGGTCTGGAGATGCTATGTGGCAAGTTTCGTGCAGATCCATTGCACGGTCTCGGAGGAGTTAGAAAAAGTAGGTTTTTGATAAATCGCCATTTTTCACGCATAAAAGTTTAGGCGGAAATGGGCGTGGCCTATATCACGAGATTCAGTAGGATCCAGGGAACGCGTGGATGTAAGGTTTTTAAATTTCCGATGTACGGTTTGGGAGTTATAGAGCCAAACGTGTTTTTTCTTTGCTATAGCGCCACCTAGTGGTGGAAGTGGGTCATTTTTTTTGGCTGAGGTCTTTGCGGACTTTCGGACCAGTCCTGAAAATGGCGCGTCGCCACCATGTACGGTTTAGGCTGCAGCACCACTTTTATGCGGAGAAGAAAAATATGAAAACTATGAAAAATCCTTACGAAAACAATAGGGTTCCACAGCCCTGCTGTGTGAACCGCGTATCGCCTTGCGATACCGCGGTGCACGCATCCTCGGGCTTGGACCCCTAACAAAGCCACTGGAAAGGTTTTTTGGAGGTTATGTTACCAAATTAGTGTAGAAATCTTAGAACAGGACAATTGATTGCAGGAGAAAAGATGAACTGTAGATGTTGATAAAGAAAAACAGAACACCATTAATTGTTATGAAATCTGTAATATCATCTCACGTGATAACAGGTGTTAGGAAATGTGGCTTAACAGCTCATTTCTTCACTCAACATAGATAGAGCATGCTAATCCAGTTTTTTCCATTTATGCAGCGTAATATTCTGCACTGTAACTGTTGAAAGGAAGATGAACTGCTGGCAAAAGTACAGATCCAAGAATTTAAATTTGAGATTATAGAAAGGCAATTCAAAGCAGACAATTTCCCCTTTTCATTCCTTCAACTGAAGGGACTGCTTGGTGAAGATAGCAGTAGACAGAGAATATTTCAGAGCTTAATCACATTTCTGGTTGACAAGCAGCCTTCTCCATCAAACCCCACTCACTGCTCAATAACTAAGGAATTTAAAGGAAATTCGCAGGCTCTTTTTTTTCTCAATCAAGGGCTGATTAAACACATTACAGCTGAAAAGATTTCTGGGTGTTTTTAAGTCTATGCTTACCTCCGAGTTAAAAATGTGGACTCAAATGTGGAGCTAGTTAAGAAGAACTTCACACACCGGTCCTACTGTTAATACCTGTCAGAAATCATTCCAGAGCGACAGCAGCAGAAAATGGGGATTAGTGGGCTTAATGCCCTGTCTTAAAAAAAATAAAAAAAATAAAAATCAAATCAAATTTCCTCTTTAAAAATGCCGCACAAACTAGAGTCGGATTAAGTTTTCTCTGAAAAGTCTGTCAGCAGAGGATTAGCAAAACACAGCTTCAGTAGAAAATTCTTTAAAAAAGCTATACAAATATAATAACATATTGGAGGCAAAGTGAATGTAATATGTGTGTGTAGATGTACCTCTATCCCCTGCAGAGGGGTAGCTGGGAGGATCTCGGAGGCCGCAGTCCTCTCTCTGGGTCTCTGTAGCAGGCGCCAACTCCAAACTGACTGACTGAGTGAGATAAGGCGCTCGAAATCCCTACCATTCATTTGATCTACGGCTATTGGTATTCTAAGTCCGTCCCTCATTTCCACCTTTGGAAAAGTAGAATTGTCAGGCCACTTTAATATGGTGCTCTCCCTCTCTGACATCAACCTCGGGCACAAGAAAGAGAAGAGCGACAGCGCTGCGTGGGCAGAGATGGAGGGAGAGGGGGCTTTATTAATGTGACAACGCCTAACCATTTCTTTTCCAAAGCCTTGGAATGTCACTCAGTGATATGTGCGCTTTATACCGAGGACGTGTTTGTCACATTGTGGACCACAGGAAGAATAGTTGTTGCCAGGGTAACAACTAATCTGAAGGGATCTCACTTAACGAAAACAAAATAAAACAACGTATTTGGCATCAGACTAAGCTTTGCAGAGTGTAATATAAATTGTACCAATGAAGAGTGGTTTTGCCACAAATACACAAAATAACCCACAGAGATCATTCAGATTAATAACAGTTTGTTAGATTGCTAATTTACATAGTCCTTGAGAACGATAGTCGTTGCTTGTGGACGAAGAAGGAGAGCAAAGGGAAATAATCAAATGCTAAGGTACCAAGGGACATCACTGATACAGGCCTAAATGCATTTGGCTTTAGAAATTAATTCCCTGCAAGATGTCTTGATTAATAATACTTGCGGCGCATTGACACCGACTTATCAACAACAAAGAAAAGTGGGACTGAGGGAGCTAGAGTTGGGAAAGTGTGTTTGACAAAGTACAAATGCTCCAGTTAGACTGAGACTGAGCAAGATGTGATCAACGGTATCTGTGACTATCAGTTATGTTGTTTATTCTGTCATGCACATACAAGTGCCCAGCCACACATGGACACATGGACCTGTAAGACACCAGCAATACAGTTGCAGTGGTGAAACATTTGTCAGACAAGAAACAGAGATCTCTGTCTGCTGTCCCAGGTTCAATAAGAAACAATCTGTCACAAAACATAAGTTCCCTTCCTGAGATGATATAACGCACTATCCAGAGGAAATCATCACCATGGACATTTTACTAAAAGGTGTAGCCCCTGAATCATCATCATCATCATCATCCCCATCATTATCATCATGATCATCATCATCAGTATCTGCAGCTTTGGCTCTTCATTTTTCCCCTCTATATTACCTGCACCTGTTGTTCTGTGTCTTGTCTCCCCTGTCTGGGCCAGTAAGAGAGGCTGGGCGTGGTTCCCACCTCTTCCTGCTGCAGTATATAACCCGAGCCCCTTCCCAATTTCCAGTTTGTGCATCCTCAATTCCTCACCTTGACTCCTCTCCTTGGAGGGTCTGGCTAGTCCACGTAGCATCCCGGGATGGGGGAAACACGTGCTCTGGTTTATTGGCATTTCTTTTAACCAATCACAATCCTCTTGGGTGGCACTGAGCCCTGGACAGAGCCACTGCTGCAAAATGGGAAATGGAACACGTAGGTTCAAAGGTTGTTTAAATTGTGCGACAGAAACTCAGATTGGACAGATTGTCTGATTTACCCTGCAGAGATCTGAGGAGCAGTTAACCATAGTCCTCATAAATCCACCGGAGTTTAAAATTCCAACACAAGGAATGCGGAATGTAATGGATATCCGTCCAAAAAAGCGCCATCCAGGGGAATTTCCGGCGTCTACGGAACAATCCTGGAAGTGGGATGTCACAGACATAGACTACCTCAGTGGTAACTACTTGGCTGACTAGCATTTTTGTATCCTGCATGTTTTAAATTTTGCTCACTGCCTTTTTTTCTGCTCTGACTGACCTTTTGTCTTTTGTTCCCTTTAGCCGTGCCAGTGCTCGTCTGCTCATCTGCCACTCTCAGCCTCGTCTTTCTTCTGTCTTTTGTCCCTTCATTACCCATGGACGCCGGCTCCCAGCCTCCACACCCTGTTCACCATTTTTTCACCTTTTTGCATATTTTACTTGTCTTTTTCTTTTCTTTACATTGTTTGTTGAACTCCTCCCTGTGTCTGCATTGTGTGTTCTGTTCTGGTTTAAAGCATATGCTTAACGCGTTATATAACAAGGGAGATGTGTAAACCTGTCTGTGTCTAAGTGAGTTCTAAACAAACTTCAGTTCTCTCAACATGTCTGTAGGTCAGCAAAAGCAACAGATTAGTTTGCATGTAACAACAGCATTTTGGCACCAGATGCCCTCCTCAGAGGAACTGGCTGAGTCCCAGACGCTCGGATTAAGATTCCTCCCAGAGATGAGTCCGTCTGTCCGACATTTGATTGATCTGAGTGTCCAGAGTGCGCCGTGAGCAGAGCTTCTTTTATCTTTTACTTTATCGGCTCTCTCCGGGTTATAAAAGATTCATGTGCTGTGACTTCCAGTGTTTTTAAATTGACTTTAAAAAAGTAGAGCATTGCAGAGAGACCAAGAGCGAACAGTGGTGTGTTGATTTTACAAATATTTTCTAAGCGCCCAAAGAAAGTTCTGTTTAACCAGATAACAAAGTGAAAGCTGGGCGATGAGTAAGGAAAACACGCTCTTTAAACCAAAGTATCCAAAAAGCAATCTCAGTTAAAAAAAGAAAGAATCTACTCCCACACCTTCTGTTCTTACTTTAAAATGAGTGCAAACAAACACACAAGTTGTGAAGTTGACTGTCTTTCTCAGCATCTCCATACAGATTAAGAGTTTTAATCGTACATTCAAATCTGAAATTAAATGTGGCAACATATTTTGTGAAGAATAAATGCTTTACTGGTATGACGATACACATGTCAATAGAAAGCAGCTCATACAGGTGATACTTTATAAGGATTTGTCTAAATATTATCACAATCACAGCTCTTGATATACAGTCATTTATAGCAAGGCTCAATTCAACAACATTAATGTGACAAGGCTGTCAAGCCAGCAAACACAAACATGATTTCTAGCTTTTGTTTAGCACGTGAAAACAGTTTATTACTCTAATACTTTTGGCAATTATCATAGAGCAGCTCATTTTTAAAGAGGTAATAGAACTGCTGAAGCAGGCAGCTCTTCCTGACGGCCAAGTGAAAGCTCAGCTTTTTCAGTTATAAATCCATCACTGAGCTCAAGCGTACACTTTTGAGCACTTTTTACTGGGTGCATATATGTTGTATCATCCAGTTTCACCCAAAGGAAACCTGTCATGATTTGTTATAAGAGCTAATCTGGTGTCAGCAAAGACAGTTTGTGGCATAGGCCTCAGCTCTAAAATATAAAATCATCTGAGAAACAGAAGTCAGTGGGGATATGCACGTTAAAACAGTTCTTCTGACAATCTCAATATGATACTTTGGTGATTGAGGTTGGTTGGTAGGGGGATAACTACAACCCATGGCTCAGTGTCACCAGGCCCCACCCTCCCGCACACACCAGTCGATACCCACCGGTGACCATGGACAACATGCACAGCTACTTGTCATGTATATGCACAAAGCCATTTCCTCTAGTGTTTTTTGTTTGCAGCAGAAGGGGAAGGGTAGCTGTTTATGGATGAGCTTGTGGTTCCCAGTGACCTCCACCATTTTCACACATTGTCTGTTTGCAGGAGGTTAGGTGGTTAGAAAGAAGTGAACATACTTACCATATATCTGTAGCCCGCTCCTTATCTCCACTTAAGAATACTAACGCAACTTGCATAACACATCCGAATCTCAGAAAGAACTGTTGGGGTTCGAGTTGCGTTAATGTATGCGGAGAAAGTGTGCAATAAAACAGACGATATCTCTGGTTCTACTGCATTGATTTTTATCATTGGTGGTACAGTGGTACAATGCTAAATTGGCTGAGTACTCTTTTAATACTCAAACAAATCATTTGATATTTTGGGAAATACACTTTTTTGATTTTCATTAGTTGTTTGTTTTGCCAAAGGTAGATCCTACCACTCTTATATTTTTCCTCTTAGCATAACATAGAGATTGGAAGCAAGGGGGAAACTGCTACCCTGATTCAATCCAACAGCAAAATAACCTCTAAAGCTTAAAAATTGGCATTTATCTGGTTTGTTTAATGTTTTTCATGATAGGCTAAGACAATCGGCTGCCGGGTCTAGAGACTTATTCAATGGACAAAGACAAGAGTGGCATTGGTTTCCTCATGAAACAAGCAAACAATGAGTCAATATCTGCTTATTGCTCACATTTGTTTGTTCAGGGCTATGAACAATAAATAAGGTTGATTAATTTTTTTTTCTGCCAGGGGCAGCAATTCTCCAGCAGTGAGAAAAACAATAAGTGCTCGCAGATTTCTCAAGCAACAGCTGCCTGTGCCTTTACCTCCTACAGGCAAGAAGTCAAAAGACAGCAAGAGGTAAAGATAATACACTTGGAGAGAATGGGAGAGTAGAGCTCTACTGTGTTGACAAATCAGCGCTGCCATTGGTACAGCTTTGCAGTCCCAGAAAAAAAGAATGTAAATAGAAATGGCTTCAGGACAGAATAAGCTTTTCAGACGGCTGACAATGAAATCTACTGTTCCTATGGTGTTCATCTTCAGTGCACTGTAGCTTTCTATGAGAAGCTGCTTAGGCCAAAATTGAATACTTGACTTTCACATTATGTACCAGTACAAAGCACTTGCACATACATGCACATGCATGTACATATGTACATACTGTACATACATACACATGCACGCAAGCAGACAAATGCATACATGCTCACACTCATATCACACGTCACATCACAGGCAACGGACATCTCATCTAGGACTTCATCTCCGGTTGTAAGCAAGACTTTCTTTGCTTAACCGAGACGTGACAACAGCCCGACAACTTTTCTCAACTCAACGAATCCACTCCTAGTGGGTTTGTTTACATCTGTCAACCCCGTGGCTCCAGCCAGGGAGGAGGTCTCCCAATAATCTACCGCGAGAAGTGGAAAGTCTCGCCAGTGAAATGACTTTTCATAACTGACTTTGCTCCTTTTCTCACCCCCTTATCTGCTCTCTCACCAAACATAATACTGCCGGGCGATTTCAATTTACACATGGACAGTATCAATCTGCCTCTCATCAAAGACTTCACCTCCTGCTTAGACAGTTTTGGATGTCAGCAACATACCACTTTTCCCACACACTCCAAAGGACATATTCTGGACTTAATCTGCCGCTCTGGTATTACCGCTTCTGACCTTACAGCGGATGAACTCATTTTGGAATATGAAGAATATCAACCCCGCCATTCTCACATCAAGTATCCACTCCTACTGCCTTCCTGACACTCAAAATCTCTCCACCCCCGATGATCTTGTCTCTCCTTACAACACTGGACTCCATAATATTCTCAATTCTCTTGCACCGTTAAAAAACAGATCTGTTTCTTTATCTGTCTCCGCCCCTTGGTTCACCCCAGATCTTTGTCTCATGAAAGCCAAAGGTCGGCAACTTGAAAGTCTCCATAGAAAAACTGGTCTCACTATTCACAAAGAAATGTACAATAACCACATCTTACGTTACAAGGACTCTATTGCCAGCACCAAAACCAACAACTACTCCAGAATAATCCCTGCCAACAAAGGAAACTCCAAGTCACTGTTTTCCCTACTTAACAATATCACCTAACGCCAGGTTTTTCTCCCCCTTTTCTTGTATACTACCTCCTTCTACAACTCGGTTATGTCCTTTTTCACAGAAAAAAATCAAGAACATCCACCAGCATCTTGGATCAATCCCTAACCTCAGCATCTCAGAGGACTTTCACCCACTCTGCTATCATCCATCCCTCTCTCACCGCTGGAACTGTCCCTACATCCTTCAAAAAGGCTGCCATCCCTCCTATTTTGGAAAAACCTGGTGCCAACCCATCCAACTTCAACAATTTCTGTATTATATCCAATCTACCCTTCATCTCCAAAATTCTTCAAAAAACAGTTTCCTCTCAACTCCATTCTCAACTATCCCACAATACCCTGTATGAACAGTTCCAGTCCAGTTTCCACCCCCCTCCATAGCACTTGGGGCGGCTGTGGCTCAGTGGTAGAGCGGTTGCCTGCCAATCGGAAGGTTGGTGGTTCGATCCCCGCCCCTGCAGTCATTGTCGAAGTGTCCTTGGCAAGATACTGAACCCGAGTTGCCCCCGGTGCTGCGCATCGGAGTGTGAATGTGTGTGAAAGTTTATCTGATGAGGGTGCACCTTGTACGGCAGCCCCGGCCACAGTGTATGAATGGTGGTGAATGGTGAATGTTCCCTGTAGATGTAAAGCGCTTTGAGCAGTTGTTAAGACTGGAAAAGCGCTATATAAATACAGCACATTTACATTTACATTTAAACAGCACTCGTGAACATCCCCAACAACCTCCTCATGGCAGCTGATTCTGGACTCCTCACCATCCTCATCCTCCTCGGCCTGAGTGCAGCCTTTGACACCATTTGTCACACCACCCTCCTCAAAAGGCTATCTTCCATCGGGATCACCCACACTCCGTTAGACTGGTTCACATCTTACCACTCTGGCTGCACCCAGTTCAAATCAAGTCTTGTAAATCCATTCCCTCCTCCGTCACTTCAG
>NC_045733.1:18282045-18285997 GCF_008692095.1 Etheostoma spectabile
GCCCCAGGGCTCTGTCCTGGGGCCCCTACTCTTCATCCTTTACCTGCTTCCCCTCGGCAATAACTTCCGCAAATCTCTGAAATAAAAACCTGGCTCACCCAAAACTTCCTCAAATCAAACCAAGGTTCTCCTCATTAGCACCAAATCCACTCTATCCAAAACAGTATTTCTCTTACTATTGACAACTGCTCCGTCTCCCCCTCTCCCAAGGTTAAGAGTCTAGGTGTCATCCTTGACACTGCACTACCCATGTCAATAACATTACCCGGTCTGTTTACTTCCACCTACAAAACATCAATCGGGTCCCCATCCGCCCTTACCCCCCACACTGCCGCTATCCGTCCTCAGTCTCGTCACTTCACGTCTGGATTACTGGGACTCTCTCTTCTTCGGTCTCGCTCACAAATTCCTCCATAAATTTCAATTGGTCTAGAATTCGGCTGCCTGCATCATAACTCAAACCCCCTCCATCCACCACATCACTCCTGTCCTTCAACAGCTCCACTGGCTCCTGGTCCAGTTCCGTATCCAATTCAAAGTCCTCTTGTTTGCATTCAAGGCCATCCACAATCTCGCTCCCCCACATTTGTCTTATCTCATCCAGCGTCCCACTCCCTCTCACTCCCTCAGATCCTCTTCCTCCATACACCTCTCTGTCCCCTCCGCCAGTCTCACAACGATGGGGGGCAGAGCATTCAGCCGCTCTGCTCCCCGTCTCTGGAACTCATTACCCCCCCCAACTCAGAAACATTGATTCATTCCCCCATTTCAAGTCTCAACTCAAAACACATCTGTTTAAAACTGCCTATTCCACTTGAATGTCTATTGCTCTGCCTTTTTATGTTGTTTTTGTTGTATAGTATTTGTTTGTATAGTATTTCTGCTGTTTTTAATGTATGAATACCCTGTACGGCGTCCTTGAGTGCCGAGAAAGGCGCCTTTTAAATAAAATGCATTATTATTATTATATACCCCCATATTCATAAAAATTCTCACGTTATGCATGCACACATGTGTATGTATGTGTATCTCTGCATGCATTCATATATACAGTATGTAGATCCATGTATGTATGTATGTATGTATGTATGTATGTATGTATATGCATGGGAGTATGCATATACATACGGAGTATGTGCAAGTGCTTATCCAAAGGTGTATATGTATGTGCAAGTTGAGTATTCAATTTTAGCCTAGGCAGCTTAGCTTTCTCATGATGCAAATGTAACCAATTACAGTTGTTTACTGTTAAATTTTTGAAAATGGGATGTTTCTTTTAAGATGACAATTGCAGATAGTTGCAATAAAAACAGCTTGTTGAAAGCAAAGCACTGCCTGCTAAAAAGAAAGCAACACATCACATTTACTGGGGTATCTCCCCATTAAAAGGTCTGGTGTGAAATTGCATAGCAATATAAGACAGATAAAAACTGTGCTCTGTCAATCCTGAGCTGTAAAGGTTTAACCAATATGCATTGTCTCATAATCTTCTAATATATGCCTTACCTTGTAAAACTAAGTCAGCAGACTATTTTCCTATAAGAGGAGAACTGATGAGTACAAGTGAAAAAGGAGAGCAAGTCTATGAACCTTCTTATAGCATATTATGCAAATGAGTTTCAAACTTCAAAAACATTAACACAGGGAGACGTAATAACACAGTTATTATTACCGAATACATAACAGTTTCATTTATCGTCACAGCTCTCTTTTACTGCAGTCATTTTTGGTATTAGCTCAACTGAAACTTTTTTTCCCTCTGGAGACTGAGGACATGGTGCTTCTTTCTGAGAGGAAAAAGTGGGTGCCTTCATAAATGTCAATCATGTTACTATGGCTGCGGCTGCTGTGGCAAGACTTTGACAAGGAAATAAGAGCTTGTGAAGGTCATTACAGTGGAGGATAAAGACTGAAAATAAGCCATGCTAGTGTAAGATGAATTTTAATAATTAGTTTATTGAGATAGTTTGCATTGAGGTTGGCTGCATGAAGGACACTGTGGGACAGTGAAGCATTGTATCACATTTATCGGCAGTGTTCTGTTGTCTTACTGTTGATGCAGACATACAGTATAAGTGGATAAAGTTATACAGAACACGCTGCCCCTCTGCTCTTACTTTACATTAAACTATATTTAATTCAGCAACAATCTGGTTTGCTGTTAACGCTAAAAGTCCGCAACATTACACTGGTGACAGCGGGTTTTTGGACTGCAGGTGTGATGTTCACCCTCTTGGTTAGTGTTGGCATGCTAATATACTGTAAATAAATTAGTTTTGCAGGCATTCAGTCAAAACCAAAACAATAAACATTATAAAAACTTTGACCTTGTGGTGACACTAGAGTTATAACAATTCCTCCTTGTCCAGAGGATCACCAGAGTCAGTAGGTCCATCATCTGAGAGTCACCCACACCTAAACCACGCCCGTAACTGCCAGTAGCTCCTTACAAGATGCTGATTGGCTGGACACAAACCCATGACTTGACAAGATGGATTTGAGTGTGATCTTGTGTTACTGCGGGAATCCAGCTGCTGTGCAAGGTAAACCTACTGGTGGAGCTAAATGCTGAGTCAGAGGATCACCAACGTCATTAGGATTCCTCCTCTCAGCTTCATTGAATACGTGTACCAAATTTCACAACAGGCCATCCAATAGTTGTCAAAAGTCCCACGGCATTAAAATGTCAGTTTATGAGTTTTTTTAACATAATATGAGTTCTCTAGCCTGCCTATGGTCCCCCAGTGGCTAGAAATGGCGATAGGTGTAAACCAAGCCCTGGGTATCCTGCTCTGCCTTTGAGAAAGCTCAGATGTGCCAATGTGGAATCTGCCCCTTATGATGTCATAGGGGAAAAGGTCACCTCCCCTTTCTCTGCTTTGCCCGCCAGATAATTTGGCCTGCCCATGAGAAAGAGAGAGATATAATGGCTTGCAAATGAGCGAAGCATGGCAGTTGGTCAAGGCCACACCCCCCCCCCCCCCCCCCACCTGCCCCCCCCCCCCCCCCCCTTCTCTCCTCCTCAATAGCATTTAAAGCTACAGACACAGAAATAGCACATACTAAGGAAAGTTCATTGTGGTCCTGGCTCTAGTGGCTGTAATTCTGCACCAAGGCTCTGCCTGCACCAACTGCGGGAAAGAGAATTCAGATCCAGTATAAGGAAACCACTAAAGCCTTTATAAAAGCCTCCAAAAAGCAGCATGTTATAAGACCTTTAAGACATTTCACTAAAAATCTGAAATTGTCAACCTCATGGTGACGTTAAGGAAAGGGAAAGAAATCAACAGGCTTCAGCTGTCTTGCTGTAGGAAATTTCATTGAAATCCATCAAATAATTGTTGAGACATTTCAGTCTGGACCAAAGAGGTTTACTGACTGATCAACTGATATTCATAGAGCCTCTTCGAAACATTACAATAACTGCATATCTGCAGAAACCACTTGCTCCATGAAAACATAATTCCAGCATACTGTACAGATTATAAGATTGGTGTCAAATGCTCCCCCACTTTATTGTAAACATGAGGACACTGCTGCAGATTAGCACTCTGCAAATATGTAATTACACATCATCCACCGTGTTGAAATAGGATTAGGCACAAGCAGGCATGTTTTAAAGTAAATGTGTGTGAGAGATATATATATTTATATATATATATAGACAAAGAGATAGATGGTTGTAGGATGTAGTGAGAGAGTGTAAATGTGGTCTGTAGGTATGATTGTATGTGCACAACACTGTTGACTGAAAGAATCTCAGGAAGGTGAAGAAAAGCAAACAGTAGAAAGCTAAGAGGTAGGAGTGTCTTTGAAAAGGATGAAGCAGAACATGAACAATAAGAATCTTGTTATGCGAACTAGAGCTCACATTGATAACATAAAGAAATCTCATCCTACAGCAGATGAAACACAAGCACGGAAGAGCAAGATCTATCTCGTTTTTTTAAAG
>NC_045733.1:18286007-18303541 GCF_008692095.1 Etheostoma spectabile
ATTATTTTTCACGTAGTTTGTTTTGAAATTTGAATGCCAGTGGACTAGAAGGTGCCGGGAAGGAACAGAAGAGCAGAGAGTCTGCACAGTAACATCTGACTGCTCCAGTTGAGCAGAATGGAGAGGCCTCATTAAATTTTAATTGCACTGCGATGCTGAGTGCATTGCCATCTACATCAAGATGCATGTGACCTTCTTTTTTCTCTTTTTACTTCTACCAAATGTGAGTCTGAATAATCTCATCTGCCCTCTTGTCAGCTTAGCAGCCTTGTGATTAAATAAAAGGATGTTGGTGAAAGCACGGCCTTAGTTCATTTTCACCATTTGGATTTTTGAAAATGATAAACAGAAAAGCACTCAAAGGTACTTAGTATCCCACAATTATAATGTGCATTTATTTTGCATGGAAGCTGTTGCACATGTGTTAGGCATGAGAATATCTGTGCATAGCATTGCAGTAAATTACAAAAACAAACAAAGAGGAGAACAGTCTGCTTGAGACAAGAAAAGAAATCTGTGTAGCTACATGAATATGTGAAACACTACACCCAAGATCCTTACTAAAGAGTTTCCTTTTAACTGCCTTATAAGAATTTCAATATGCACAATTTACCACTATAAGTGTAAATACACAATAAACACTATGATGCTCTAACAGTAAATATCCCACTCCAGCATCGAGAATAAAACCTGAGTCACACTGTTATTCGCAGCGGAAAGCAGCCTGTTCAGTGTGCATGATGGAGGAGATTAGTGTGTGTTTATTGCCTTCCTGTCCACCATGAGTGTTCCATTACAAGGTATTGTCTCCAAACTGCCAGAATCAATTAATATGAATAATGAATGCTGACTGACTCCGAGTGCTCGTTTAGTTCCAGCTCCTATTGTTTTCACACACGCAGAGAGGATTCCTTTTTGCGGGAGGTACAAGAAGCTCATTGTTTTATGGATACAAATAAAATATTCTTCAGCAATGCAAAGGCACCTCATGTGCCCAACAAGCCTCACACCACAAACTCACACACTCCAATAGCTAAACATGAACTATCCCGGCTCGCAAAAAGTATCTAATTCCCTTGGAGAAGGAGGGTGATCTCATGGCACGCGTGGCCTGACACCACTGAGTGAATTCAAAAGACATCGATGGTTTTGCTCACCCTCACTCTACTAAGATCCATCACTCTAGCAACCACAGCTGGGGGAGACACACATGTTAGCCAGGTCACTCTTGACAGCTTGTTTTACCTGCTGATTTCCTGCCCCGTGTACTGTAAGGCCACAAATGTAAAATAAGTGTATCCAATCTATTATTAACAAGGATTCAGTAAGTCTTTAAAGTAAGTAAATTAAACTAGTGTATTACTGCAAGTGGAAAATACCATATCCAAAAGATTCCCAAGATTTTAAAAAAAACTAACACTAAGTAAAGAGAGTTTACAGCCATGCTACCAGCTCTGGTAGGCTCCACTGACAGCAGTGCTTTGCGCTAAATGCTAACATCAGAATGCTAACATGCTCACAATGACGATGCAAAAAGGCTGACGCTAAGCAGGTGTAATGTTTACTCTGTTAGCTTAGTGTGTTAACGAACATTTGCATCAAACACAAAGTACCGCTGAGGCTCATGGGGATGTTGCTATAGTTTTGCAGGTATTTTTGTGATGATTGGGTATTTGTTTTGTTTCCTGCAGTGTCCTGCTGCGTCTTACTGAACCCTGCTGCATCCCGCAACGTCCACCTATGCTCTGCTATGTCACGCTACACCGTGTAACACCCTGCAGTGCCCTGCTATGACATGAACTACTACAACTACCATTTGTTGTCACTGTTCCATTATCTTTATTGTGACTATTATCGCCACTGTGCATCACACCCCCACCCGGCCCGTCAGACACCGCCTACCAAGAGCCTGGGTCTGACCGAGGTTTCTTCCTAAAAGGGTTTTTTTCCTCGCCACTGTTGCACTAAATGCTTGCTCTTGGGGGAATTACTGGAGTTGTTGGGTCTTTGTGAATTATAGAGTGTGGTCTAGACCTACTCTATCTGTAAAGTGTCTCAAAATAACTTTTGTTATGATTTGATACTATAAATACAATTGAATTGAATTGCGTATTTGTTCTGTTTCCTGTTTTATGTTGTAGTCCGCGTTTCCTCCCTTGTCTCTAGTTGTACTTCCTGTCTTGTGTTTTCCCTTGAGTGTCTGTATGTTCTGTTTCCTGTTTTATTGTGATAGTCTGTTTTTCTGTCTAGTCTTGTCTGGTTTCCCTTCCTGTCTTATGTTTTCCCGCCTGTTGGATTGTTCTTCCCCGCCCTGATGTGTTTTACCTGCTGTATCACCTGTCCTGTGTTGTTTTCTCTTTACCTCCTGGATTCAGTCTTTGTGCTTCCCTTGTCTTGTGTCGGATCATTGTCGTATTTCCCTGTGCCAGCGTACTTTGGATTTCATTTCAATTCAATTCAATTTTATTTATACAGCGCCAAATCACAACAACAGTTATCTCACTGCGCTTTTCATAAAAAAACAATTTACAGAAACCCAACAATTAGAGACAATAGAGAAATAGATTTCTCTACCTGTTTCCTAATGTTTTCCCTCTGTTCCAGTTCATCTTGTTTCATCGTTTTTGGACCTGCTGCTTTTGGATTTTCGTTGACAAAGACTCAACCTCATTTCTTCGCCTGTCATCTCTTAGTTTGGGTCCAACCCTCTCCACCAACTTAACAATGTTGTCATAAACCAAAGTATTAGACAAATAGAAAAGTATACCTGAAGAAAGTTATACCTGTCTATAGAAAGGTACCTGATGGTGGCACTTGATGAAAAGTCAGAGGATAATCAAAGTCATTAGGAGTCATTTGGAAAACACCAACCCTGTGTGCTAATTCAACTAATCTGACCAGCTGGGGGCACTATAGGGGAAAACTCAGGCGATCACAAAAGTCAGTAGGCGTCATCCTCCATTAGGACCATGAATGTCTGCACCCAATTTGATGTCAATCCGTCCTATAGTTGTAGAGATACAGTACGTGGTGGACTGCCTGACAGAGCCATGCAGCTAACATGGGAAAAAACGTACGTGCTTAAAGTTGCCGATCAGTCCCATCTGAACACTGGTGCTCCACCCAGTGTGAGAATGAGGCTTTACCTGTGAACCAATTAGTGTATCACACTGTCGGTGCACATATTAATAATACTCTTTACCAACAAAATGAGCTATAATGTATGCTAAACACACTTCCTTGTGTGTTGCTATGGCGAATATCGAAGCAGCATGGATGCATCAAGGTTGCATGTGTCACACAGTGGAAGAGGTTATAACTATTTAACTGCAATTGTTATTAGTTGCCAGTGTCATGGCGGTCCTGTTGGAAATAATTGACATTCGAGGCATCGACCCGTGACCCTGTGAGAGGCCTGATTTAATTTGAGCAAAAGCAAATTAAAAGTTACATGCAGTTAAGGTGTTTTGTTACACATTAACAGATTTCACTAACTACTTCACAATGCTCACCTTCAGAATTCTAATAAATTCATTCGGTAACTGTTTTTTTTTTTTTTTTGGCCGAACTTCCATTTGGCCGTAAAATAGATTAAAATCATGACCGCAATTATTCACATCAACGGTTTCCTCATTTTTAAAAACACAAAGAATAAATGTGCAAACACGTTCATATGATACAGACTTTTGCAGATGCAGATAAATGGTAGTCGAGAAAAATACTAATATTTTGGTCGTTGACTAAAAGAGTTGATGTGCAACTTTTGCCAAATTTGTGGTACTAGTATCGTGGTTAAACATGTGAACGACACTGTTCCATTTGAATTCATTAGATGGGGTTTGTTTTTAGAGGTCTGCAGATTAGAGCTTAATTGATCTATCAGCATTTCCATTATTGGATACTTTTATCTCAATGAGCAACGAGTTGCTGATCAATTCCAACAGCAAGCTAAACCAGGGGCTCCATATAGTATGAGGTGTATCAGGGTGCATACGAAAATGTCACAATTGAGATTGAGAAATGGTCCTGTGCATCAGAGCATTTCTGTCCTAATGCAGCATTTTGACTCTGGAAAGATTTCTTGTGCTTTACTTTTAAAGATAATTTTTTGGACCTTTTAGGCCTTTATTTCTATAGGACAGCTTAGACTTGAAAGGAGAGAGAGAGAGAGAGAGAGAGAGAGAGGAGTAAACCTCCGCTCTACCAGGTGAGCTAACCAGGGGCCCTTTGTATGCTTTACATAGTGAATAAGTCTGTCTTGACAGTGCTGCTGCCGTTTTAAACCTTCAGTCTAATCAAGTGTGTTCAGGTTTTGTTTTTTCATTTTTACGCATCTTCTAGCGGGAGATGAGTTAATTATAACTGACAACTAAGTAACATTATGAGAAAGATTGAATGCAAAATCTCCCCATGTGTTAGCACTTAAGTTGGCGGATACCACCGGCGCAAAGTGCTGCCATGCGGAGAAAAGTGGAAGAGCTTGATTATTTCCACAGCAACTGTTTCTCCCTGCTGTCACGGCGCCATGATGACAACGTGTTAACCTTTAAAGTTGTGGAGGATTTGTGATCATCTACAATAGCTGAAGTTGTTGAATTGCTTTTAGCAGTGAAATAAAAATAGAGATTTGAATGCCTTCATTACCTTTACACATGCTTTTACAATGAGGCTTATTGCCAGCAATTTCTATCGTAATTTAATCCACAATGTTAAACTTAACAACAGATATTATCCATCTCTATATTTCCAAAAGATGGCCGACATGGCGTGATGATGCCATCTCTTCTTAACAAATATCACCCTCTAGTGGTACATGACCTCTTTCACATGCACACTTTCCACAAGCATTGAGTTCAGTTTTCTTCAGATCATCCTTCATTTCTGTTACACATGATATGCACCACTACATTTACACCTGTTGCCGTTATTACTATATTTTTGTTACACCAAGCTAGGCTCCGTTTTCTTTGACAATACTTCATCGTCAACAAAAAGTGACATCACCCAACATCACTTAGAGCACCTTTGAGCTAAATAAGTGAAAACACCAAGGGTGTGCAGGGCCTTTGAATGAAAACTAACCAAACAGAGAATACAGTGCACAAGCTCATCTTCTTTTCAGAATTAGAAGTGTTATATTTAATGATTTAAGGGTCTCATATTCCATTTGTGTTGCTCTGCATCAAATTGGTGCATGTATGGCTCGCACAGAACAACGTTTGGTCATCTTTGTCTGTAAAAGGTTGCAATTATGGAATGCCTTATTGAAAAAAAACAAGTTTTCACAATAAAAGTAAAATGGTGGTTTAACCAACAACAGATGTAAAGAAGGAACTTATAATTTAACTTATATATAGATTCACTTCTACACACACCTATATGATATTGTATAATGCATACACACATGCATTTTTATCCTGAATCAGTTTTATCCACGTATACTGTATATTTAATAGCTAATAATAATAATAAGTATACATTTATTTATATGGCAACTATCATACAGAAAATGCACTTCAAAGGCCATACAGTATGGCATTAAAAACAAAACACTGCTTGCTTCTCCCTGTGCTTACCCGTGTTGTCCCTGTTTAATAAACTAGCAAATAAAACTAAATATTACATGTATCATCCACAAGGGAGACACAAGCAGCATGACCTAAACACTACAGTATCAAACATCGAACCTTGGGAATTCACAAAAAATTCTAAATGTAAAGTGCATTATCTATCTACATAACTTGTATGTATTGTATGCATTTCCAATATAGTGAATGTTATTTTTCCACTGGGAAACTTGCATTCACAAATCAGAGGGCCAGTACTAGGAACAGCATCTGCTGCAGATTAAAAAAACACATGAGTTGATAAAGAAGTGGCTGATGCCTCAGTAGGATTTGCTTGAAAGAGCCGATGAAATGATTTCCCATGCCGGCGAATCCTGAAATACAAGTCTAAAGATTCTGTCTTAAACAAGTTGTTTTGCTGAAACTTTAAATTCAAAGTCAGACAGCCGAGGATCCGGAACATAGACCTCCTGCATGGAAAATCAGAAGATGTTTCTCAAACAGAATCATAAAAACATGACTCCATGAAGTTTGTGTGTACAGGCGCTACTTTTAGTGTCACATATTTCACAAACAATCTTTTTTTATGATGAATTCTTTTTTCTTTTTTTTTCAGAAAACATAATGTAGATAACATAATGTTCGCGAATTGTTACACACACACAACACACTGGGACATAGGAACGCGTCCCAGGGCCACAAAAACACAGAGAGGGAAGAGGGGAGGGAGGGAGACACAACAACACATGCAGAAACAGACACACAGAAAAAGACACACACGCACAGACAGACAGACACAAGACAAGGGACCAATCACGCACACAAACAACAGAAAAGGCTGCAGCATTGACCTTGAGGACTCAGCAATGCTCTACCAAACACTGAGAGAGAGCACTCCCAGAATAAATGAAGAAACTTACCTTGTGCTTTAATTGGACAGAAAGTGCATTAAGGGATGTCAATTATTTTCATATGATGCATTTACACGGGGGTAAGATATGTCCTATGTAGGAAATTGTAGTGAATCTGCTGATGATCTGGATTGCGAGATACTTCTGGAATGTTAGACCATACATTCATACATCGAGAGCGAGGTCTGGGCAATCACATGCCCAGATCCTCTCAATAAGTTTTTAGGCTGCACAGTAAATAACTTCCGAATAGGATGGTCGGGCCAAGGCCTCCGCCAAGGGACACCGTGGGCCTTGAGTGCCGACCTTAACTGAAGGTAAAAGAAAAAAGAGGAACGTGGCAGACCAAATGCATTTTGTAAGTCAGAGAAGGGTAACAAGCCAACCTCACCAAAATGTCTTTTAGACAATGAACTCCCCTTTGTTCCCACTGAGGAGCTGTTATCAGCCTCCCCCCAATCAGGAGTGCTGTATTATTGAATAATGGGGGGGAAAAGCTAAATGGCAGTGTGTTTAAGCTAATCTCCAAGTTTTGATAAGAGGAGAGATAATGGGGCCAAAGCGTAGCAAGAGAACGTCATGGAGTGACCAAGGCTCTGTCATAGCACTGTCCAAGGTGCGCCATCAGAGAGACATATCTGGACTAAACCAATTGAGAAGGGGTCTCAATATGAAGGACCGGAAATAATGTTTAAAGTTGGGAACCCTAAGGCCACCATGCTCTCTTCTCCTCTGTAAAGTAGACATCTTAAGTCGCGGCCGCTTGCCTTTCCAGATAAATTTAGATACCGCTGACAGTAGCCAGCAGGAGGAGAGAGAGGCAGCATAGAGCTCACAAAATTCACCCTGGGTATTTCACACACAGTCTTAAAACGAATAAACCATTTAAAAAAATGATTTCACAGATGCAGTTTCTGACACAATAAAACACCAGTGGTAGTTTTGTTAAATCAGGGGAAGTGTACAAACTCCAGCCAGAAAACTCTACAGCTCTCTGCAAAGTGAAAACAATAACTGACTTCAAGGGCTGTCCCTCAGACAAGTTGTTCAAGCCATCTCCTCCTAAACTCCATGCCAAGGTGAAACAAACACGATATACGTCTTTAAGGTGCACACGAGCACCAGGGATTGTTCAACACTGTGATGAACAGCTCATTCCTCTCTTTATACACAAACCAGGCAGCTGGCTGCTTTACTATCGACGTCCACAGCTATCTCCGCTGTTACGCTGCTGCTTCGTAGCTCATCTGATCCTGGAGGATAATACTGGTACTTTAATTAAATGTATATCTTAAAATGTTTGTTAGTTCAGGATCATAACTAATGCCAAGCTTACATATAACCCAGTGAACTCTTAAACGGGGGGGGGGTAGTTTATAACTACACTCCCAGTATAATACAGTAAGTTTTGTACATTAAATCGTATTCTGTAAAGTAGCTAAAGCTGTCTAATAAATGTAGAGGAGTCAAAAATACAATATTTCCCTTTGAATTGTAATGTATTTATACTGAACACTAGAAACGGACTGGTTTTTGCCCCCCCCCCCCCCCCCCCCCCCCCCCCCCCAATACAGTATAACATTTTTTAGAGTGGCCTTTTATTGTGGCCAGCCTAAGGCACACCTGTGCTATGATTGTGCTGTCTACGCAGCATCTTGGTATGCCACACCTGTGAGGTGGATGGAGTATCTCGGTAAAGAAGACGTGCTCACTACTAACACAGATTTGGACACTTTTGTGAACAATATTTGAGAGGAATAAGCCTTTTGTCTTAGTTCTTTGAGTTCAGCTCATGAAAAATGGGGCAAAAGCAAAAGTGTTGCGTTTATAATGTTGTTCAGTGCATAAACGGCAGAGCTTTGCCCAGCTGTAGGTGCATGGATGGGAACCGGAGGGTGGTTCAAGTCCCACACGTACTGAGTACGGAGTGGGAACTGGTAGCTGGAGCGGTGCCAGTTCACCTCCTGGGCACTGCCGAGGTGCCCTTAAACAAGGCACCAAACCCCCAACTGTGCTGAGAATGTGGCAGCCCTTCGCTCTGACATCTCTCCACTAATAACGTCTGTACCGTGGGTTCAGTGTGTGTATTTGGGGATAAAGTGTGTCACGAATAACAATAGAGTGTAAAAATTAAATTTCCCCAATGAGGAATTAACTAAGTACTTATTCGTCTTGGGTAAAAAGCAGCATGAAATTAAAATGCTAAAGTATCTTAAAAGTACAAAACCTGAATAAATGTTATATTCAGTGTTCTGGAGTAAAGAGCTGTTTAAATCCTTAAAGACTGCACTCGCTTTTATTGTTTAGCCATCGTTAAACCCATGTCTGGGGCACCTGTAACATTCGAAAGCCATCACACACACACACACACACACACACACACACACACACGTTCCTGCAATTTATAGATAGATGTACAGTATATTGGAGGATTTGTTGCACCATTTAGACCAGTTGCATCTTTTTTTTTATTCTTGGCATGCAACTATAGAATCAGCCAACCATTTTTTTATTTCACTTTTTTTTAATCACTTTTGACGCTTTTTTCAATGTTTTTAACACTACGTAACACTAACTTATTAACTTTAGGTTTACAGTTATTTTGGGAATTTAGGGTCAATAAACCTCATTTATAGGAAATTATACCTAATGTTTGAGTTAGAAAAGCAGAAATTAGGAATTATCCAGACTAAAATTGAAAGAATGGAAGTTGATGGATAATCACAGACTGGAAAAAGTTAACTTTTACTCAATACTATTTTGAAACTACTTCCATTTTTTACAAATGCTAAAAAATTGAATGAGACACCCCAAGATTAATGAAAGTAGAGATTTGTACTTGCCAAAGAGCGTTGTGTTCTGTTTCCTGTTTTCTGTTGTACTCCGTGTGTCCTCCCTTGTTGCCTAGTTGTACTTCCTGTCCTGTGTCCGTTCTGTTTCCTGTTTTTCTTGCCTGGTTGTACGACCTGCCTTGTGTTTCCCAACTTTGATTGCCGTCCTGATGTGTTTCACCTGTTGTATCGCCTGTTCCTTGTCTGCTCCTCTTGTATTTACCCTCTGTGCTCCCTTTGTCTCTCATCGGATCTTTTTGTGTGTTTGTTCGCTGTTGGCCTGTTCCCGTTGGTGTGTTCTGCCTTTGGACTCTTCCCTGAGGTTATTATTTCCCCATGAGTTTCTCTCCAGTTTCTGTGCTCCTGGTTTTTGTTTTCCCTTTTCTCTTTGGACTTTTTTGGATTTGGGACTTTGTTTTTTCCTTGTGTTGTTTGTTTTTTGCATTTTTGATCCCTGTGTTAATTTGGACATTCTCTTTTTGTTAAAAAAAACCCTTGTTGAACTCACTCCTGCCTGCCTGCCTCATCTCTGCCTTTGGGTCCTCAATTCCTACTTTGTGACACCACACTAATCTAACTTATCCAACTAAAGACAGTTAAATCTCTGAGTGAGTCTGTGCGGCTTTCTGTCCTTTTTTAATTGTGTTGTATGTTTTTTTGTTTTTCTAAATGGACCTTGGGTCTAATAATTATCTATCTTAAAAATGTGGTGACCTGCACGCACGCCAGACGACCCATGCAGCACGTTTTTGTACGGATGTAAACAGACTCAGCTATCTATAAAAGAAGGAATCTAAAGTGATAAGCTAAGTTAGCCCTCTGAGCTAATGCATTCAAACTGCTGTAGCCGAGGGTAATAAAACAAACAGGAGGCTCCGTAATCTGAACCATACATCTTTGAAGGGCCCATGACATGGAAATTTCACCTTTTTTTTATTATAAACATGAGTTCCCCCAGCTTGCCTTTGGTCCCCCAGTAGCCCGATCTGGAATCTTGCTCCTTTGAGGTCATAAGGGGGCAAGGTTACCTCCCCTTTCTCTGCTTTGCCCGCCCAGAGAATTTGGCCCACCCATGAGAGAGAGAGAGACATCATGGCTTTCAAACGAGCAGTGGCAGATGGTCACTCCCAGCCTCCACTTTGCCCCCCCCCTCTCCTCCTCAAAAGCTACAGACTCAGATATGGCAACGCTGATTGTGGGACTGGCTCTAGTGGCTGTAATTCTGCACCAAGGCTGAATTTAGGTAAAGAGACTTCAGATACAGTATTAGGGGACCACTAAGGTCTATATAAAAGAGACTTAGTACAGTATAAGGGACCACTAAGTCTATATAAGAGACTTTAGATACAGTATAAGGACCACTAAGGTCTAATAAAAGAGACTTCAGACTCAGTATTAGGGACCACTAAGGTCTTATAAAAGAGACTTCGATACAGTATAAGGGACCACTAAGTCTATATAAAGAGACTTCAGATACAGTAAGGGACCACTAAGGTCTATATAAAAGAGACTCAGATACAGTATTAGGGACCACTAAGGTCTATATAAAGAGACTTTCAGATACAGTATTAGGGACCACTAAGGTCTATATAAAAGAGACCTCAGATATGGTATTAGGGGCCCACTAAGGTCTTTATAAAAGCATCCAAAGAGCACCATGTCATTGGACCTTTAAATAACTCCCATAGAGACAACAGCAGCGCATAACGCTAGCTCCACTTCCGTTTCTTCCCTTCACAATGAAAGCCCAACTTAAATTCACTTAGAGGTATACACTAGGTATCACACAAAAAGCCACAGACTTTATTAAATTGCTCTAAGCTGTTAATACACACCTGAGCAGAAGATAACATCATCTCCCGACCTTTATCGGGGCAAAGCCTCTCTTTTCTCCAGGCAGGTCTCACTCAGATTCACCCTGGGTCCGGTGCAAAAGTTCAGCTTTTGGACCGTGGTATAGATACCATGGTCCATGGATGTATAATAACGGCCTGTACCTGACGCTGACGTAGTGGAATGATGTTACCCCGGAGAGCACTGTGAACATGAGGAGCACCGAAACAACACGCAGAATGACTGCTTGAGTCGGGTCTCATGCAAACAGCGTCTTCCTTTACGTTCTCACTCTCTCTAACTGGGGAAACGTTGGTGTTTGTAGTGGCAAAAGAAGTAGGCCTACTCAAAACATTTCAGGTTCAAGGTGCAGCGTTCAACTCTAATATAATGCTGGATAGTTTAATGAATAATAATGCATCATTTTTTAATCGTTTTGTTTTTTTAATTTTGTTTTGTGAGTAAAATCTGAACCTGAAACATAACTAGTAACTTTTTCTGTCAGGTAGGGAAAAAGTAAGGCACTTTGTGTTTGGTAGATTATTTCTCTGTGGTAACAATGCTTTTTGGCAATAAATCTTCTATTGTTGGAAAGCCTGTTTAGTTCCCTTTCAAATGGAACTAAACAGGCAGACATGCATTTATAGGATGAGTATAAGGGTTGCACTCATGAAATATTTGCCAGATCTTCTCTGCCAATGCCAACAGCTTATTCTGCCATTGACTCGTTTGGTGTTTGATGGATTGGATGATTGAAGTGTGAAGAAAAAAGACATATTAGCAATTTAACAATAACCATACACAGCCACCACAACCGCCTGGCACCTCCTCCTCATACATCCCATTCTTCAGCCAGCATTTGTCGCATGCCAACGTGGTTGTGTTGGTCACTCTGGCACGAACAGCACGCCCAAGTTGCCAATCAGGTGTCTGATTGGCAACACCTGGGGATACCAAAAGCTCAAAACAAGTGTCAATAGCAACAGCAAAATAACCTGTTTGGCAATGGCAGAGAAGATTTGGCATAGTTTTCATGGGCGTAACCCACATACTCAGCGCTGCTGCTCCTCCCACAAATGGTTCACCATTAGAAAGGGAACTCAAAAGACTTTCCAACAGTATAAGATTTATTGCCACCAAACTCACTTTTTGTGTTAAATTTAGTCCCCTACAATTCTGATGTAGCAGTGCACAGTAAGTCAGTAATATTTGCTGAGTTCAGTTTTCTAACCCTTGTGTTGGCGCTTTATATCAATATTTTTAACTTTTTCTTACGTTGTTCTTTTTCTTACACTTTTGACACTTTTTTTTCAATGTTTGTCACTTTTTTGTCACAACACTAACTTATTAACTTTACTTTTAAAGTTATTTTTGGAATTTTTGGTCAATAAACCTCATTTATAGGAAATTATACCTAATGTTTGAGTTAGAAAAGCAGAGGAAATTAAAGGAATTTATGTTGATGGATAATCACAGACTGAAATATGCCAACTTTTACTCAATACTATTTCAATTTTTTTTTTTTCAAATGCTATAAAATTGAATAAGACACCCCAGAATGAATGAAAGTAGAGATTTGTACTTGCCAAAGAGCGTTGTGTGGAATCAATCATGTTATTTTGGGTAATTACAATTAGGTAGGTAAAAAAGAACATTGATATAGGAAAATGGGTCAATTTGACCAGAGGACAACATGGGGGTTAAGCTTTTGGGGCCTATGTAAGTTATTTGGGGGGGGTACAATGAGTTAGAATAGTAACATACTCAATATTTTTTCATTTCTAAACATAATATATCTATAGCTGTGTAGGGCCCTTTTACCTCTGGCCCCCAGGCAGTTCCCAACCTTGCCTAATGATAAAGTCTGCTTGGTGTTTTTCTCCGTTGAACCAGACTGTAGTTCACCTGTGTTTCGGACTGTAAGTAGACACCCGGGTATGTGATGCAACTTTGTCATGGCAGGTGTATTACTTAGGACCCCAAAAAAACATGTGAATGTGAAGTTGATGAGATGAGCGGTTCTCGAGAAAGCTGCGAGCCGCAATGCCACAGGCCAAACTCTCAGCCCCGCAGCCCTACACTGCACTAGTTGAAAACATTAAGCTGCCTCAGGCAGCTAAAACCCGCTGTCTGATCAGGCGCTAGATTTATGTGTCCTCTGTACTCAGGTCTCACTTGTTAATAAGATCTTGATCAATGTGATTTACTATTTAAATAAAGTAAAATAAGAAAAGCCTTCCTACACCTGATTGAAATAATAATCCATCAACATTTGTTTCTGGGCAAATGTAAGGCTAAAGGTAAATCGTGCAGCGTCACTGAACGCCTCATTTCGTATGGACAACACCTGCAGTTTGAATAGTTATTCATGAGGTTCAAAAAATTCAAGAGGCCATGCTTGGCTCAATCAGCTGTTTTCCCAGGGTGAACTCTTCATGGTGGAAAAGGACAGAGTCACCCTCGGGTAGTCGTGTTTCTATCTAAACATCTTCATCCCAACTACCCCCCCAAAAAACATGGTGTCTTTGGGTGTGAATATTTTCCCTCATACCACTTGAGGGAGAAGCTGATGCACAATTTATAGTTGATGGTGTCAACATTCACAACCTTTATGCTATTTACAGTAAGAGGTAATATGAGAATATAAAACTGGATTTCAAAAGGTTAAAGAGAAACGGCTTGGATTCTCAATCGTGGCCTGTTTTATTGTCTTGGTGGCGCAGACAAAGCCACATTTAGCAGCTATCATGCATTGCATGCATTATCTATCAAGTTTTTATACCAGATTAATAATACATGGAAAAGTTAGCTTCATTAACTGTGATGCATGTGTGCTGCTTTTCTAATGTGGCTTGTTTGACACTAATGGAGCAGAGCAGGGCGTTAATGTGTGGAATAGGCTGTGTGAAGCCGAGAGGAGAAAAGGCAACTGACTGGCAGATTGCCTCTGAGGCTGACGGGAGCGACGTAGGCAGCAATAATAGCGTTATTGGCAGTTACTCACATGTCTCCTTATCATTAACATACCCGTTATTTATCACACTAATAAAGTTACACAGACAAGAAGTGAGACAGTCCTCCCTTTTGATAGCCATTGGCATGCAATGCTCTTTGGCAGACGCATACTCCTTTCAGGCTGACATATTTCACCATTTTCTCTCCACATTAGGTCTTTAGTTTGCTTAGACTACGCTTGTGGCTTCATTAGACCAGCTCCTTTTCATCACAAAGTGGATTGTGCTAGCAATGGGATTAAACCTTCTCCTCAGCAAGGGTTATTTCTGCTTAAAAAAACAACAACCTTGTATCAATAGTTCATGTGAAAAGGGGAATTTAATACTGGTGTGATGGTCACAGGCTCCAGACTGGTAGCTCTGCTTCCCCCTTGTGGATGAATGCCTCAGACTGAGCTCTCCTGCCTGCTGATCCTCTCCTAGCTGATGATTCTGGAAGAGAAACACTCCCAGACATTATGGGAAAGCCACTCGGGGGAGGTCTGACATGATCTGATGAGAAAAAGTTAACTGACTGAGCTTTTGGAGTGTTTAATGCAATACGACATGGATTTATTATCAAAATAAAAAAAAGCATAATACTTTACCACAAATGATTCAGAAGCAAATGACATTTTTTTGAACATGAAACTAGTTTCATTATCTTATTTCATTTTGCTTTTCATTTGCTTATTTTTGCTACTCTTTGCAGTTATATGAACTGACACCTATTCAAGCATATCTTTAATTCATGGTGGTCCCATTTTTATAGTGTTAAATGCAATAACAGTTATCAGTATTTTCCAAGGAAAAACTACAACAAAATCGGTGAGTCTATATTTTATTTATTTTTTCCATCATTCTTCAGTTTTGAGCATAACAGCTTGTTTGTGTTGCATGCTATTTATTGCCTCCCCCCATGTGGGATTTAATCAGTGATTGTTTTCGTCTGTTGTTCTTTTGTATGTATTATGACAGATGTATAATAATGGATATGTTGTTTTATGTCAGACTGAAATCAAACAGAATCTAAGAGCTCCATAACACAAGGCTTGGAGTGAGGTGGATGAATACTTATGCACCGACAGACATGTGCCCCCCCCCCCTGTCCCATGGCAGGTATTCGGGGGGAAACATTAAAGCACCCCATTATCCATGTAAACTTAAGTTAACAAAACAACCGAACTTCGACAACAAAACCCCACCCAGTTTTAAAAGGGTGCCTTCATTGGCCTGTGCGTCTGTAAATCCGTTCCCTCTTTATTTGGCTCCTGCTATTGGTCGGCGGTGACGACAATCCCGAGACGTGCTCCCGCCCACCGAGCGGATCAAGTTTGAATGAACAACAGCAGTCTGTTCTAGAGGTGGTATAGTTGCATTTGCAGTAATTATTAAAAAGTGGGTATCGTATCGCGGGCGCGCTGATCAAGGATGGACATGAAGAAAAGAATTCATCTAGAGTTGCGAAACCGCACTCCATCAGATGTAAGTTGGCCTCATATCTCGCTGGTAATGTTTTCCCTCTCAGCAAATGGAGACTCGTTCGTGTGATGTCTTGGCGTGGGGGGACACAAAGTTTCCTACAAGTTATAAAAGATGATGGAGACGGCGGGTCACATTGTTGCTTTGCGAACACGTTTACAGTGGGGGGGGGGGGGGGGGGGGGGGGGGTGCAGGTACGCCGCTTCAACTTTTGTGCACGTCTTTGATGTGCAGTTTGAGAACGCAGCTCAGCTTTTTAATTCCAGCGGTATAAACAAGGCAAGCAGTACGAGAAGCCATATTTGTAACTTTTGATCCACGAACGCGCCCCTTTCCCCCCCGTTTAAAGCCCGTGTTGTTGTTATGTAGTCGTTGGGTGATGTGCTACCTGCATGCTTTGACTGGGGAATGCGTTTACCTACACATTTTTAAGCCGTGCACTTGGCGCGTTTAGGAGGCGGATACTCAAAGTCATGACATTATCGATGATGCGTAAAGCTCATATAGCCTCGAATTATCGCTTTGCAGCTGCATCCTACACCTAGAGCTGCTCAAACTGTTCCAGTCGGACGCGTTTATTTCAGGAAGAGCATTCAAACATTGAAGCAGCGTACACTGGCGAGCCTGCAGCCCCGTGTGCAGCCTGCAACGGGAGCCACAGTGCGCACAGATGGCCGAGAGACAGCGCCGTGTTAGCGGTGACCGTTAACCGGCCACCACGCAGATATGAAACGCAATAACGCCCGCATCTTTACGGTGGGTGTTGATTCTGCGCTTTAAACCGAGGCTCTTGTGCTTTTCGACGTCAAAATCCAGCCGTAATGAAAACAAATCGTCGAGTCGCGTTGTTGCTCTAGTTTTCCAGAACTAGGACAAGCCGCCATTTTACCGAGAAACAAAGGCAATCCGAAATGCACCCAATATCCCGTTCATTCGACACAAACGACGAACGATTCATCATACCTTCTTATTAACAGAAGTCTATACACGCCGTCAATCCAATCGGCAACTGTTTAGCACGAGCAACAATGAAACGTTTGCCTGGCAGCTATCTAATCTGCCTCAGCTGCTCCTCCTACTCACAAATGACCCTGTGCACGACTCGTAGGGCTGTTTGCCTCCGACTTGCTTTGAACCATTCACTCACATCTCTTTTTACGTTTTTACTCGGTTACCAGCAAAGAATGAACACATACAAACCGCCGCGCGATGTCTGTTTCTACTAGAAAATTAGCTAAAATGTGATATTTACGTAATGGACGTAGAGCCAATGCATCGCGATAACTACGGCATTGAAATGTGTCCACGGAATAGTGATGGACTGTATTTTTTTTAATTTTATTTTAAGAGTTCCAGTAGGCTACTGATTGCTGATTGGCTGAGTCGCGCTCATGGCCGCGGTATAATATCTGATAACAGCACACCAGTGACCACGTATCAGTTTAAATATCAATGCGCGAGTCAAAATATAGGCTACTTGAGTAGACTACTGAATGTATTTATCAAGGACTATGTTTATGGATGAACAGTGTATTATCTGTTAAACAGTAGCATTTGTATTCAAGTATTTTTAATTTAAAGTAAAACTACAAAAGTAAGTCCAATAGCATTAAACAAAAAGTCCTAAAAGTATTTCAAGAAGATATATAATTGGGTTATATTTATTGTACATCACTTTGTTGTTGTAGCTGATAAAGGTGGTGCTAATTTGAATGACTTTATACACTACTGAGTGGCTTAATCCATACAAATAAATAATAATTAGTAAATTATATTTGTGTTAGTAAAATACTCAAGTACCTAAAAATTGTACTTAGTTACAGTAATTGAGTAAATGTACCTATATCAGCAAAATGTAATAAAAAATGCTGCAACAGATTGCTATATAATATATATTTATATATATATATATATATA
>NC_045733.1:18303551-18304683 GCF_008692095.1 Etheostoma spectabile
ATATATATATATATACACATTATTGGATTGTCATTACTTATGTATTAACTTGCATTTTATTTTGTATTTTAATAATATGGAGCGGTAGCTTCCCAAAAGCTGAAACTAAATAGTTTTAGTGTGCTGAATTCTACGTAGCCTAACATATGCGGACACGCTTGTCCTCATCAAAGAAAAATCCATCCTTTCCAAATAAAACTATTATTAAAAGGTTTTAAACCTTGAAATAGCATAATTTCTATCCAGACAGAAAGTGAACACATACCTAAAATATATTCTGCACTCTGTATTTGACCTTTACTATTATTTGACCTTCATGTATTTTGAAATCCAGCAAATGCTGACCAGATGTCTTTGTTTGTTCTACAGGTAAAAGAACTTGTTTTAGACAACTGTCGCTCAAACGAAGGAAAGATCGAGGGTCTAACAGATGAATTTGAGGAGCTGGAATTTCTAAGCACAATCAATGTTGGACTGACGACAGTTGCCCACTTGCCGAAGCTAAATAAACTCAAAAAGGTAGGTGTCTTCTCTTTGCACGCAACAAGTACGTGACTCTAGGCTTTGAGGGTTTTGCATATTTTGATTGTTTTAATTGATCAACAGCTTGAACTCAGCGATAACAGGATCTCAGGAGGGTTGGACGTTCTGGCGGCGAAATGCCCCAACCTCACACATCTCAACCTCAGTGGCAACAAGATTAAAGACCTCAGCACAATAGAACCATTGGTAAGTGAGACCCTAAAATACTTGGGGGGAGGGGGGACTGAATAAAGCAGCTGGCTGGGATTATTCACCAAATTTGATTTTTCTTTCGACAGAAAGAATTGGGGACCCTGAAAAGCCTAGATCTGTTTAACTGTGAAGTGACAAACCTGAACGAATACAGAGACAACGTATTCAAGCTACTACCCCAGCTCACGTACCTGGACGGGTACGACAAAGACGACAAAGAGGCACCAGACTCTGACGCCGAGGTTTACGCGGAGGGTTTGGATGACGACGAGGAAGACGAAGACGGTGAGTGTGAGGCTTCACGTGCCCTCATGTGTTCTTTTCTAGCGTCTCTCAATGTTGCCGTTTTGAACATTCGGCTCCTAATTATCCTAAGGAAGTTTTTCCTCGCCACTGT
>NC_045733.1:18304699-18304790 GCF_008692095.1 Etheostoma spectabile
CTGGAGGAAACTATTAGAACTGTTGGGTCCTTGTAAATTCTGGAGTGTGGTCTATCTGGTCTAAGTGTCTTGAGATAACTCTTGTTATGAA
>NC_045733.1:18304800-18308637 GCF_008692095.1 Etheostoma spectabile
AAATAAAATTGAATTGAATTGAATTAATTATCAACCGCCAACTGGTTTCACCCAGATGTAGATGAGGAGGAGGATGACGAAGATGCAGCACCAGGAGACGAGGAGGAGGAGGAGGGAGAGGAGGAGGAAGAGGAGAATGAAGAGGAGGAAGAGGAGGACTTAAGTGGAGAGGTGGGAATAAATGAAATCTGCATTAAAAAATGTTCGGCCTGATATAATTATGCTGACTGTCCCTTGTATTTTTTTTGAAAGGAGGAAGAGGAGGAAGATCTGAATGACAAGGAGGTTGATGATGAGGATGATGAAGGTGAGGAAAATGGTGACTGACTTTGAATTTAGAAGCTGTCTCCCAATTCCATACTACATACTAAGTGTATATAATGTATACTAATCTTTATACCATTGTCTGTAAATACTCAATTCTGATTGGCTGCAGGGAGTCTATTAAAAAGTGATATAAGACACCAAATTAGTAGATCCGGTGTAACTGACTGTTTGCCGTTCTAAATTGATGTGCTACATTAAAACTCAACAGGACACATTTAACTGTTTTTATACTAACCAGAAATGATACAATAACTGTAGCCTGGCTCCGCTCTCCTACGTACTTCCGCTCAATTTCCCTTCAGTACTACGCCTGGGGTCGCGATATAGTGTCAGGTTTTCTCCAGCTAGCAATTAGCGATGCTAATACTAAATATAAGCCTTGTTGGGAGATTGGTTACGGCAGATCCAGAGTGGCTCTGGGCAGATCCAGTAGTTTTAAATGTCAGAGTTCCCGCCTTCAAGGAAGTGACACTTGTTGTGGCCAGACTCTCTGTACAATCAAAATGTACCAGAGTCTGGTAGGACCAGGCTGCAATAAATGGGCCATGCAAAGGCAATCAAACATATACTTTTAGAATGACCCTACCTGACTTAAAAAAGAAAGTCTCCCCCCCCCCAAAAAAAAAGCATTCCTGGAGCTGTTTCACTGTCAGCCATAGTTCCCTTGTGCATTGCATTGTGTTCAAATAGTGTCCTTCAACACATTACTTAATGTTGTCACTTTTCCAGCGTGAACACACAACCAACCTTAGAATTAGTACATAGTATAGATTTGGGACTCAGCTGATTAGGAAAGTCTTTATTGTCCATAACAAAGCGTTTTTTTTTTTTGTAATGTGAAAATTGCATACAGTTTAAGTCAGCATTGCTGTCGTGATGATGCCAAAAACGTGAAGACTTTAACAGGAACATTGATATGCTTCTGGGGTTTGTGTTTTTTTGTTTTTTTAAATGCGACTCCTTATTTTGTAGAAGAAGAACGAGGTCAGAAGAGAAAAAGGGAACTGGATGAAGAAGGGGAGGAGGATGAAGACGATTGAGCGTCCTCTTGAAGCTAAGTTGTGAACTGTTTTAAGCTTGTATCTCCCAGTCACTTCCCAACAACCCCATGTATTTCCTCCCCCCCCCCCCGATTTCATATTGCAGTAGGAGTGTTTTTTGTTTGGCCAGTCAGGTAGACGGGGTTGCTGGAGAATAAGTTACTTCATGTACCCTTGATGCTCCCGTGTTCCAGTCTTTACAGTCCACTTTAACTGCTTTGTGGACGCCAGTTTTGTAATATCAATATTAGCAAGATAAAACCTTTTTAAGAATTTTTTCTTTTCTCACCGTTTGTGTAAGACCAGTTTCTGATGACTTATATATTTCAAGACCCACCCCCCCCCCCCCCCCCCCCCCTTCAAAAGAAAAAAAAACAAAATGAAACAAAAAAGAGTGCATGTCTAATACATTTCAAGTCAACTACTGGATTTCATGTATGGCTTTCCTCTCCTCGTCTTAAACTTATTTTGCATTGGTATTTTTTTATTTTTTTTTTTTTTAATGTAAGTTATGTATTTGTAGTGTCACAAGTATGCCAATACTCTCTGCTGTCCTGGTGTGAAACTTCTGTCTCAACATGCACAGTGTGACACTCGCAGGGCATATTTTTAAATCATAGAAAAACAAATGTCTGCCCTTGTCAAAGCTGCTCCTCCTCCTTAAACCCTCAGCTTTGATAGTTCGGAAATTACGTGTTCTTGTAAATAATGACCAAATCTATTTTTTTGTATTCTCTTTGATGACGGCAGACATTAAACAGACAGCTGAGTTGAAACTATGAATTGTAATAAGATATTAAATATGTATGCTGCTTTATCTAAAATACGCAGTGTGAAATTTCTTGAATTTGAACATAACTTTGTATGCATAATCTTTCCATAAAGAGAAATGTTCAACATCAGAACTCATTATCGCTTTTTCCATTTTCTTTTCTGTGACACACAGGTGGCAATGTTTGAATTTGTGGTGGTAGTGTAGAGAAATACCTAAATAGAAAAAAAGATATAAATGGAGGTTAAAACCGCAACTTATGTGCATTGAAAATGTATTGTTTCAAAGTGTAAACTCTGGAAAACAGTCAGGTATTTGGACTTTGTTTTCACTATTATACGTAATGGTCAAATTGGCCTACCTCAGTGATTTTTCACCATATGTTAAATCCACTGTCATCAGCCAAATTGTTTTTTTTTTCCCCTTCCCATTCACTTCAATAAATCCCTTTTATATATGTTTTGAAGTTTGTGGTCTTTGTTCATCACAGTCAAGTCAAATGGGAAAGTGTATAAAGGATTCAAGTTTTAGGTCATCAGGTATCGAGGATGATGGAAAACTGATTACGATGCATTTTTCAGCAGACCAAACAAATATGGAGGAACTGCCATGTTAACCCTTCTCTAAGCCAAGATGCCCTCCATCCTCTGTATGAAGAGAGTTGTTCATATTGAGCATAAAAGCCTTTCCGTACTGTTATCCTACCTTTACAAATGAGCAGTTAAGTGGTTGGTTTCAGTCCTCTGTACACCTTTACTAAAAGGCCTGACATAACAACTCCAGCCCAACTTCACCTGTCCCCACTTGCTCTCTGGTAGATCATTTCCCCACTGTCTACTTTCACTGCAGCCTTTTATTTTTCCTGCAAGAAACATCCACATCCACCATTAATGTGTAGGTGTTTAAGATCATCTTTTTTTCTGATTGTTTTAACATAAGCTGTAAGGTTTTGGACCCTTTATGTCCCCGCTATGATGTGATCAGGGAAGACCTGTGACCTTCACTTAGTTTTTACTTACTCTGGGTACAAATTTCATTCTTGCTATGCTTGCAGCCAATTCATTGTCTTTTCTCCTTTTTCATCAAGAGCAGAATCAGTATTCAAACCAGGCTAAATGTGATTGGGCCTGGATAGGCAGTTTATAGCACAATCCTTTTTTGTAACTGCTTGAATCTTCCTTGTTTAATAGAGCCAATCATGTGTTAATCCACTTAAATTTCAGACTGAATGAAAATAACTGTTAAATGTTGGCAAGATATTTAAACTGCACTTTACCTTAAGTCTGTTGATGGTACACATGGAGAAGGAGAGGCAGATTACCTGGAGTCTCCAAAGCAAAATTACACATCTACAAATAAACACATCTCACTAATGTTGATATACGTAGTTTAAATGTAAAAGGATGGTTATTATTACAGTTTTCTGTACTGTTATGAAAAGGCAAGATTATACTTTCATACCTTATCTGAAGTTAAATTGCGGGAGTCAAAGTCAACTTCCTACCATATGAGGTACAGTTTCACACAAATCTTGCACCTTTTCAACTGGAAACATTCAGGATAATCCATCACGCATCACAATCATTAATTGCTCAGCCACATCATACAAAAACAATGGGATTAACACATATACATGTCATTAGCTAAACATGTAGTGACAAATAAATAGAAGCACATATACGTTACCCCCCCCCCCCC
>NC_045733.1:18308647-18341701 GCF_008692095.1 Etheostoma spectabile
TTAGCCCTAAAAACCAATGACAGCCAGCCAAGCTTCCCTTGAAACCATATTTGAGTAATGCAAGTCCACCTCCTCTGGATCCATGTCTCCTCTGCTGCTTTCCCACTATTTAAATAAAGAATAAAACACTTAAAGTGAGTGAACTACCCACTATCCTTGGGCAGAAAGACTGCATTTTGGGTAGCTATATGTCAGTATTGTTAAGTCAATCTATAGCCAGCAACATCTGAAGGTGAGTACAGAAGCTACGGGATTAGCAGCTGTGTGAAAAACATGATCCGTGTCTGCTCGTCTCATCTGTCAAGTGCAGTAGTACTTCACATGTCAGCCATTTTGAGATGATGTTGCAGAAACTGTGTCTGCAGCAGGGTGTAAGGCCTTGGGGAAGGAACATAGGAGCCAGTGACAGGATAGGAGTTTTTGTCCTCCAGTTTTGCCTTAGCAGAACATGGGGGTTTGGTCATTGTAGGGGGTTGTATGAGTTATGAGTGTGAGGTTGTTTTTTCTTTGCGTGGTGATCAAGGTATTGCAAGGTGAATGATTGGGTAGGCACAGTGAGACAAACACTCAGGAGGTCTGGCAGGAAATATGCAATAACTCATCGTAACACTTAAGGTGTGCTAGATAAAAATACGTTGTAAAAACAGATACTACCTAAGTGGATTGGATCTCAAGCCTTAAGTTTTAAGGTGGAAATCCATGAACACTGCCTTGTCTTTATTACTTATCATGTTTATAATTATTACAATATTCCCGTAATTGTGCCAGTAAAGAGATTATCCAACACCTATTGTATTATTGGGTGGACTATGCAGAGCAGCAGGGGTGAAGTTATGATAATATCAAAAAAGAGGCGTAGGAGGGCTCAGAAGCTTGTTGGAGGTCAGAATCGGGGGCAAAGGAAGCAGCTTTGCCAGTCCAGCAGGCTGAGAGGTCAGACATTGTTGGGGCTAACGTTCTTCAGGTTGTTAAGCTCCAGCTCCAGCTGGCGTATTCGCACGTCCTTGGTGGTCAGCTCTTCCTTCAGCCGCCGCAATTCATCCTGCTGCCGGAAGAACATCCGCAGGAGCTACGCACAGAAAAACAAAAACGGGAACAAGAAGTGTGACAAATACACTTACAAATACAATTTGAGAAAGTAGAGTGATGGGAAAACACTACAGAAGTTGCATTATTTGCACAGCACTTCAAAGCACTACTCTTACAATAGATCAACAGCAGAGTAGAGAAATGACAGCTGAGTGATTCAAAGCATGACTTCTTCACACACCTCGTTCTCTGTCCGGGGTGGTACGTTCTCCAGCAGATCGATCCCATTCACTACTACACTCTTCTTTTCCTTCACTGGGGCTTTGAACACTAACTGGTTTGGCCGTTGGTAACCCTCCTTCAGCGACATCAAGACTGGGTCTGTTTGCAAAAAGTGACCAAACCAAAACAAAAGAACAAAGAGGCTGAAGCCCTTCACAGATCACCAGATCAATTTATTTTGCTCCGCGTTGGTCTTAAACTTGTTGTGTCCTTCCATATGTACAATCATCTACTAACTAGTCTGCATACTAGAATCTGTGGTTTTTGTAATGTGAAGGAAAAGCTTTTAATAGACAGGCTGTAGGCCTTTGTAATGATGTACGATACTGCGGGGCTTTGGTTTTTTTTAACAATGGGGGAGTTATATAGTTTAGAGAATATTTTAGATCCAAAACAAAACTTAGAGCGAGACTGCGAGAAAATATCACGTTAACACATCTGTCTGCTTTCAGCACCATGGACAGCGCCATGGATCTGTAGACACACAGCACAGTTTAGGCTACTGATATTTCAAAGCCATGGTCGGGGCCATAGATTCTAGCTTGCACAAACCTTAGTCAGATAAAGGATCAATGAGTCAGGCATACTAGACTAACATATTGAATTAAAAAACCTCTCTGCCCCTGCACTCTCTCTGCTACTATGGAGTTGGAGAGTGGGCATGGCAGGTTAACAAAGCACATGCGTTTTGGTTACTTTGCGAACAAGGGGGATAGCATTGCCCATCTTCCCCCAACAAATCGCCGACTGTGACCAACCATGAAGAATAGGTGAGATGAGGTGATAAAAAAAAAAATATCCACTCCCTAAAACACGGGCACCTCCTGGATTTAATGTACAATTGGCTAATGTTGTAATGTAAAGACCCCACAATATGCAAATCAGAGTTTGAGTAAAAGGAAATATCTGTGGGTGTTTGCACCATGTTGGTTGGAGTACAAGCCATATGTTCAGTGAAGAGTGAGAAAAACAAGACAAAATAAATACACAGCGATTGAAGGCGACTGTATTTCATCCCCATGCCTTACTGTAGCTTTGTTTTTAGGTATCTGTCATGCCTATGGAATGTTTTCCAACACACAACATCATCGGATGCAGGATGGTATGATAATATTTGATTTAGATCTTTGCTATCATTGGTTTACAGTTGGCAAAAAATGGCTTCTGTTAAAAGCTTTTATAAACTACCAAAGGAGCATCAACAGTCAATCCATGTGTGTCTAAAGTGTTTACCTTTGTTGATGCCGCTCAGCCATTCACTGGCGGACAGCGCAGGTTCTGTTCCTGCTGTCATGGGGTAGAGGTCCTCCTGGTATGTGTCAGACTGCAAACCAGGAAACACCACATACAGTACATTCTTATTTTACTGATTAGATTTGGCACATGGTTGGAAAAAAAAATCATTGGTTGACCCCCTACCCTCCCTGTCAGATATTGCACTTAGAGAGCCAAGAACATCATCAAGGACGATACTCATCCTGGCCCCCACCAGTTTCAGTTGTTACCGTCTGGCAGGCGTTTTAGGTCTATACAATCCAGCACCGCCACATTTCAAAATAGCTTCTTCCCAAATGCAACAGTTTCCTTAAACAAATGCAGTTAGACAAACCCAGTCATTCACTGTTACCTCGTGCACTTCAATACTTGCACTTACATAATCCTTTCTTTTTTACTGTTTTTATATGACCTGTAACGATTATCTATTGTATTTATTGCATGCACCCAGTGGAGTAGCGCTCCTAATTTTGATGTATTGTAAAGTACAATGATAACAAAGGCATTCAATTCAATATCTGAAAAAAAAACATCATAATACAATGTCTTCAACAGGATGTCTTTGTTTCAAAGCATAAAATGTAAGCTCTCTGCATGGGTTCGAAAAGATTCCTTATCCACTCCAATGCCTCTTTGTTCTGTTTTGCTACAAACTAGAAAAACTCAAATGGATAAATGATAAATTATGCTTTTATGTTCCAATTAATAACCTCAGTCCTTGTTTGCTCTCAGCTCTGATTAGTTAGCCTACTCACTGTGTATTTCAGCTCATGACATGCAGAAATACTGTATGTCCAAGTGTTGCCAAGAGAGGTTGATTAAAGTCAGACTGAGTGGCCTGGTTAGCTCAGCTGGTAGTGCAGGCACAGAAATAGAAGTTTATTGCTCGATGCGGCGGCCGCGGGTTAGACTCCAACCTGCAGCCCTTTGCTGCATGTCATTCCCCTTTCATGTCTTCATCTGTCCTATAAAAATAATGCCCTCAATAAAATCCTTTTTAAGAAAAAGTCAAACAAAAAACTACTTAATGGCTCTTTAACCCTTTATGTGCCGGATAAATGTGATATGTGATATTGCAGAAATGATTAACAATGAGAGAACAGAGAAGAATCAGTTAATTCTAGTATTTCGTTCCCACTCACCCTTCTTGGCACAATCATCGAGATAGGCTCGATCAAACCCTTCAGGGTGACGAGCTTGTAGAAGCGGTACACCTCGCAAGCTCCCACATCCAGCCCGTGCTTTGGCATCACACCTGCAGACAAGAACAAAACGCGTGGGGTGACAAAACCATTTTGACAACATGAAATCCCTTCCCAGAATTCATGGCTAATTAGAGTCACATCAACATGAGAAAAATATCAAACCCGCTGCAAAATGACACAAAGTTAGTGGAGCTCATAACACAACACTGAGGGGACATTTCTTTCCCCCTTCAATGACTTTGATCCGTTCAGCCATGCAACACCACTTTTAGAAGAGTAAACCCCCCATCCCGTTCCTAAATACTGCTAATGAAGTGGTTAGGATCAATCTTTCACATGTTGCTGGTCAATAAATGACTTACCGAGTCCTTTCTGTGGAGTCGGGGACCTGAACTCCATTAGGTATTGTAAGAACGGCTTCTCAGTGGTAATCTCAAAGTAACGGATGTTACCGTCCCCCTGTCAGGGCGGCAAAATGTAGCTATTACTCTAGAGTTCAAGAAGTAGCTCAAAAAAGTTTCAACCACATCACTTTGTTTTAACATTCAGCTTCTTAAAGGTGCTCTGAGCTATGCCACGCGTGTTTTAGGCAACAACATTTGTTGTCACATACAGCACAACACACAACATCTCCTCACCATCCGTGAGCTGCCTGTCCCCAGAACACACTGTAAAAAAACGTGGTTTCTATAGACAGCCCGGGGACTACAAACGGCAGCAAAAACAAACTGTGCCAACCTGCACCACAAAGCATTCACCACCAGTGTTCCAGCGTTCCAGCAGTAAATATTACATTCATGAAAAATAATTTCCTTGTTGTGAGTGTTAGCGCTGACCTTGCCTGCCAGGTACAACATGTGTGTGTCAGCATCGTAGAAGGGAAACAAGAGTCCTGAGAGGCCGTCTATGTCCTCCTCAATAATTGGCATGGACAAATCCTCCTGGGAAGAGCAAGACACACACGCACACGCACACGCACGCACACACACACACAGAGTTAAACATACCCACTCGCTCCACCCATTCTGGCATCACACTCTGGCATAAGCCATATGGAGGTGTTGTCTGACCTGATCCCAGAGAGCGATCTGCCGGGTGTTCCAGCGTGAAAACCCTGTGGTGAGCAGCCGCTTCATGTTGCCCAGGAACACCACTCGGTTTACACGGTGGTTCTTACAGCTGGCTTGCTGATGGAGCAGCACACAAAGATGGAGCTTTAATGTTACATGCATCTGCTTGGAAAGTTCATTCTCTTACATATTACCAGTATTTATCTTTGTGACTATTGTATTGTGACAATACAGAGAAAGGATACAAATACATGTGTATGATGATTTACAGCAGGGGACAGCTTTTACAGTTATTCTACAAGCTTTGCATACCAGCATGACTATTGTTAAATCTCATTTACTTTTTTTAAAGAAATACAACATGTCTCTGTTGGAAGGTAAATCTGCATTTAAGGTACAGAATATTTTCATGGTTTGTCCCTTTTTCTTTTCCTGTCTATTGTACTCCCCCTACTGTCGGATCTTGATCACCTCCACTTGGTGCAGCAGGAGTGCAACACATGGGTCTAATCAGAAACCATTTCATGGTAATCAGGCGAGGTCAACCATGAAGTGGTTGAAAAGTGGTGTGGACTAGCTGCAGTATTTCAAAATTATAAAGTAAAATCAGATAGAAAACAAAAAGATAATTTGATCAAAACTTTGCCTCTTAAAAAAAAAAAAATATATATATATATATCATGGAGCTGCAATTTCTCCAATGACTTTTAGTGGCTCAAGACCTGCTGAAGAACCAAAGAGACGCCATGGCCAACATGTTGTGTGTGGGTGGACACCTGAACATGAGACAATATGTGATTGTATCTCATTCTAAAACTATTAGAATTAACCTGCTGCTATAACAACCAGTCAACTGAAAAGGCTTTCCACAAGATTTTGCAACCTGGTTGGAGGATTTTCTAACATATATATAGATATAGTGCAATTGTGAGGTTGGGTACTGATGTTGGGAGATAAGGCCTGGCTTGTTGTCAGAGATCCAGTTCATCCCAAAAGTGTGATACAATCGTTTGTGCAGGCTGGAATAGTTTGTCCACACTAAATTGTAAAAAAAGGATTTCTTTATGTGTGTGGGGGCATTGAGATGTTGAAATAGGACAGCGCCTCCCCTAGGTTTTGCAACAAAGCTGGAAGTACACTATTGCTTAAAATATGTGTAGCATTGATATTTTCCCTTAATTGTAGTAAGGGGCCCAAACCATGAAAAACAGCTCCAGAGCAAAAGTACACATACGTTTATAGTGAAATTTTCAACTAATATATGGACACTATACTTTTAAAATCATGTGGTAAATAAGAGGTTCATTAGAGGTCCATTTGATATAGCATATACTGTATAGGGACAAATTATTTCCTCAGTAGCATCAGTCATAGTTAAGGATATTTTAAACATTTTTTAACATTTTTCCCTCAATGTGCAGTGTCCCATAAAAATCCCAGCCCCCTCCCGCTGACCTGAAGGACTGCCCCGGAGCGCGGCTCAATGACACGCAGCTTCTTGTCTTTGCAGCTGGTGGCCAGCAGGCTGCCGTCTGTGTTGAAGGACATGCTGAGAATGACGTCAGTGTGGCAGTCGATCATTTTTACCGGTTCTCCAATCTCCAGGTTCCAGATCAGGACCTGACACAGTAGGGCAGAGCTGTTAAATGGCTGGCTGTGGTGCTTAAATGGATTTTAACTTGGTTTTTGTATGCTACTACTAACACATCAGAGAGTAGTCTCTGCTGATATCCAAAGTGAAATAAGATGAATATCTTCCGGTTGCAACAGTGCCTTAATGTCCCAGCTCTGTTATTTGGAAATCACTAATTTGGTTATACAGGCCTGTTTAGGGAAAGTCAAAACACAGGGCTGCAAGAAATGATTATTTTCCATCATCGATAAATCTGTCTGTTGTGTTGTGTGTGTGTTTTGGTAAATATATTATTCGTTAAGTCTAAATAATGACAGAAAATATCGAAAATGCCAACCACAATTTGTCCGAGCCCAATGTGTCATTTTTATACGTGTAGTTCATGTCGTATCTGACCAACACCCAGAAATATTTAATTTACATTGATATAGAATGAAAGGTATCAAGTTATTACATTTAAGAAGCTAGAACCAGCAAATAGTTGCATTTTTGCTTGATAAATGCCTTAGAAAAATGTATCAACTAAAAATTGTTTGATACATTTTCTGTGGTTCAATTAATTGATTGGTCCAACACAATTGTGTGTGATAAAAAATAGTTTCAACATTATAAAATGACAAGCTAAAAAACACAAATTGTCAATATCTAAAAGTATTTCAGTATCTAAGAGTGTATATTTCCTCTAACCTGTATTTAATATTTGTTAAATCATTGTGCTGGTGATCGTCACAGTGCTGTCAGTGGATAGTATGTTGATATGAGCTTGTTGTGTTTGGAGTCACTCATGTGGTACCTTGTAGTCGTAGCCAGCGCTGAAGAGGATGGCGCTGCTGGTGGGGTGCCACTCGATCACACCCACCCGTCTGCTGTGGCCGTACAGCTCCAGCACCGCCTCCGTCATGTTGCGCCTCAAACCGCCCTCTGGGATCTCCCATACTCGCACCTGCAACGTTCATATACACACAGTCTGTAAATATAAAAGGAATACACAGTGCGCCATAGCACGCATACACACATACAGAGATACTTTTTCATAAACAGGTCAAATAAGTACTGTCAGAGGCCACTTCAGGGATCTACAATCAGTTTGACACAACTAGATCCCTCTGATCAAAAATAGCACATGGTAGTATCACTGTAGCCCATTGCATTAGGATTAGATGGGATTACAGCTATATCTGGACGCTCTGTGTTGGACAAGAAGAGATTATCCTCCAACAAGTGAAAGTACTATATAGGACTCAGTTCTGTGTACCATGGCTTTACTATGCTCAGTAGATTAATGTAACAAGTGCATGTTCTGGGAAAAAAGGCTACCGGTTCTTAGTATATGTCATGTAACATCTGAGATTAATAGTAATACGGATTTAGATGTAATATTTTGTCTAATGTCATTTATGTAGTCAGTTACTTAACAGCTAGTGGATTTGTGCCTTGCTCAAAGGCATTTCACGTCATGTGCCATTTCCAGGCCACAACAACAACCACCACCAGAACAGCTGCCAGCCAGAATCCAATCACAAGCTTGCGACCAGTACAAACTCTCTGAATCAGAGATCCTCTGGCCATAATGGCTTGATGACCTCTTCGCCTTCTGGGCCAGTGGCTGTCAACCGTCCTCAGCATCTCACAACCTCATGATGTCACAGATACAGTATGTTTTTCACATCTTCACAGTCATATAATACCATTACCCTCTAAAATCAGCCTACCTGTGTGGTAAAAAGCAGATATTAAAAGGAAAGTGGGTCACTTACCGAGGTGTCCTCAGAGCAGGATGCTATGATGTTTTCAAAGAAGGGATTCCACTTAATATCCAGTACATTGCCTTGGTGGCCACACACTTTTGGGTAATGAGAGTCCAGGCGGCCAACCTGAAACAACAGAAGGATTTTATATTACGTCTACTTTTTTTAAACGTTTTCTAGTTTGAGCACGTAGGGGAAAGGAATGAAAATATGAGCATATTCAGTATATGATACATTGTACTGTGAGCCACATGCCATAAGTACAAGATTATAAAATAATGTCATGGGAATTAAATTGAGTAAAATAGAATAGATGTATACATGTTTTTGTATATTGCACATATAAATGCAGAAAAAGACACTCAGTATACTGTTTCTGTTGTAAAACAACATGTCTTACAAAAGAACATACAATCACACAAAACAATAGTAGAAAAATAGAAAATGTTTTAGATTTCCTAATAAGCAGTGATAAAATGATGAGAAGACGTACTACTGGATGCAAACAATTCAATCTCTGTAGTCATCTCTTCTGAGCAAAACTATGGTTTTATTTCTTTTATTGATGTTAACAGGAAAAACGAATATAGTGTAATAAAAGTGAAATCCCATCAGTGAGATGACTTCATCAATCCTGAACAAAACAAAACCCACCCGGTTATTGTACAGGGACAGCTGCGGCGCGTCATTGTTATTGCAATAACTCTCAGAGTCCACAGAGGGGCAGTGGCTCATAACAACAGATGACAGAAACCTCTAAATGTCAGTCATGTTGGCAAAAATGTTTGATGTCACTTCAATCCACTGACCTCTTTTTTTTATTTCCTCAGAGATTTGTTTAAGAGCATCAGGTCAGGCCACTATGAAATCCTGCGTGTGTGTGTGTGTGTGCGTGTGCATGTTTACATAAACTGTCCTCAATGAACCCCGTGGACTTACTCATGCATTATCAAGCCTAAAAAAACTCCACTATAATAGAATAAAATATGACTATAATAACACGTTATTAGCAGCATTTCTGCAGCTTAACCCTCAAAGTGAGAATGAAATAATTACAGTCAATTTCAAATTGCCCCCTTTGCACTCCTCAAACTGAAAACAATACATTTAGTTTTATTTTAGCAGAAGGCAAAATGGTGAAATACAATCATACAACATCAGTAAGGCTTGTATGTATAAGAAGGTTACATTTAGTTATGTTGCATAAAATGTGGAAAAGGTATCACATCTCAAGTTCAATAGGATAGACATACTGTAATTTCACTTGTTTAATTACGCTCACATTACAATAAATCAACGTGTTTCTGCACAAAGCCTTCTTCGGAGCATTTAAAATAGTCAGGTTCATTTAAATGATTTAATGATGATTTAGAGTGTTTCTGTAAATACAGCTGGGACCTGGGGACTAATTAATTAACAACCAATCAAATCATCTCATCCCATTGCTCTTGAGACATAGGGAAATCACGCGTGATTTTAACACCCTTACATATACTATAGCATTAAATTCTACAGCACAACATTTCTGGCCTTTGGGACCTTATGTTAGTTGGCATTAAAGATACTTATATTCCAAAAAGGCTTAACCCAGAAAGCATTTTAAACTCATTAAGTCAGTTTGTTTTCATGGTGTTAAGTGAGCTTATCTAAAACATTTCTCTCTGGGCCAGTTTCTTCACAACATCCCCTTCTCTAGTAGGCATCACCATCTCTTTTAGTTGTCAGCTAGTGTTTGCGCACAGTGAACAATATTAGCTTGCTACTGAAAACAAGCTTACAAGTTAGATAGCAAGCATATTTGTATAAATATAATCACGTACAATAATATATACAGTTTATATAAGCTATACACAAAAATAAAGTAGATCGATAAATGTATTTTGAATGTCACAATTATTAGTTTAGTTAACCCACAATAAATCAGCAGACAGGAAGTACATGTTGAAGAGCCCTGAGGTAGTAAGAAAAATGTTTCAAGTTGGCCAAAGATTCTGAAGGCTTTGCTAACAAGATATGGAACGTATGCCAAAAGCAGTAGACCTTGACAACAGTGATATGGGACATCAATAAAAGGAAAAGGAAATGAAAAGAAAAGAAGGAATAGAGGAGAGAGTGTGACTAAGCAAGAGAGAATGATTCATATACATAACTAACTCAAGGGAAAGCTCTTTGACATCCCCCTCCTGTAATTTTCTGGTAACCTTGGAACACAATAGACTCACTACACACATGGAAACTCAGGTTTGCTCCTACATGTAGGCCTGTAAAGATGTTCATTTCAGGAAAGTAAGCTGTAAGGGTAATGTAAAAAATGACAAGCCAAGCTAATGATAAGATTTGATGACACGTTAGCTTTTTCTATACAAGTGATTGTGAGGTTGGAACATGGCCTCAAAACATAAATACCATGGATCTAAGGGACCCATTAAGGTGGAACTAATTACTTGCAAAGACATAATGGCTGTTGAAAACCACAGTGTTCAGAGGGTCCATGAGGTACTATTAGGAAATCAGAAATTACAAGGGAACATGGTATAAAGAAAAGATAGCTATCTCTACCACAATCAAGAATACAAACGTTTAATTAAAAATATCAATGAAAATTGTGATGCTAATTTGTATCTGGCTGACTGGCAGGAAAGAGACGCAGATTTATGTTAAGCCTTATTGTCTTTCTGCAGCTCATTTCCTCTGTGGACTTGGATTTCCTCAGATGAGCTCTCCTGGTGATGCACAGATGTGCGAGCCATGTACCAGCGGCTCCAGAACACCAGAGGCACCACACTGTGATTATCAATTATTATTGATCTGTAATTCCCAATGCATCCTCATTACCACTGTTATTCTGGGGTTACAGTATTACTACAGTATATCCCATTCTAACATGCTGCATTTCACGAGATTCATGTTTTTTTTTTTTTTAAATATGACTCCTCTGGCTATAATATGCAATGATGTGAATGCATGAATCACATAACTGGAGGGAATTAATTACTAATGTGGATTTACTTCTACAAGTTTAAGATTAGAAAATGGGTCTTTTCTATCCTGCTGTCATTGTTAGTTTCTTCTCTAAATAATTCATTTGGTTGTTGCAGCTACACATCAGTGTAGAAAAAGAACGAGCTAAGTTATGCTTATTAAGGTTGAATTGATATCCTGCTGCTGTGGTTTGTCACATGTTAATGGCATGCTGTATGTGTTTTCACATTGTATGCATGTTCTGCAGTGTGGTCGCTGGATCACTGCTGGCCTCTACAGCAGAGCTGTTTATAATGACTTCACAGTGGCAATTAAATCTAACATTGATTATAAACTGTAGCAAAATAATATCCTTTTTCAAGAATATGCGCATTGTGCATAATATGTTGGTAATCCCCTTCCTTTAAATGACATTAAAACATGTGCGATGTATACTACTCTATACGGATGACTTTAGAATAGGCATCTATTCATACCAGCGTTTACGGGCCATGGGAACCTGGGAAATATTCTCTTACAGGCTGTTGATGCCGTTTTGCCCCATTGTTCATAGTAGTAGCAATGGTAGCAATGATAGAAAAAGGCACCACACCCACTGTACTCTCTTTCTTTGTCTGAAGTGATGAGGAGGTGTTTGTGACCTTATGTGTCAATTTCTGGGCCGGTGTGTGTGTGTGTGTGTGTGTGTGTGTGTGTGTGTGTGTGTGTGTGTGTGTGTGTGTGTGTGTGTGTGTGTGTGTCTGCCAGGTGGTGCCAGCGGCAGTCTATCCACTTACTAGTGGCAACCATATGGCTGTCTCGCCGGCTGTCATCGCAATATGTCTGCCATGCTTACACCTCCCTATTAGCCAAACCCACAAAAGATTAATATGCAGTTTCTTTTTGTGAACAAATTGTTTTTGTATTTTTGTATATATATTTTTTATGCATTTTTATTAGAAAGTGCAGATAGACAGAAAAAGGGTTAGAGAGAAGGGGTGGCATGCAGCAAAGGGCCGTTGAATGTTGAATTCAAGCCCAGGTTTACAAGTTTAAGTGTAAAAGTGCGTTGTATAAAGATTTTGGATTTCCTTTAGTGCTTATATTTTCATCCTTGTTTGTGTTTCTGTAATTTTTCTACCTTTTTTGAGTGATCTCATGTACATGGCACTCCACGTACGGCCTCTGATGATGACTAAAGTGAGCAGACAAGCTGATGGATCATTAAATTAACATCACAAAGACGTGACCAATTGACTTTAAAGATGAACGAAGAGTCATTTTAACTATTCAACACCATCCTGTTAGCATAACCAAATTAAATAAAATGAAAAAGATTAAAAAGGAAATATATATTCTTACTGTTCATCCTTTTGTTAACTGTCTTATACAAGTGGTCACTTATGTTTGCTGATTTGTTGTCTTGACTGGAAGGCATTGCATGAGCAGCCACCATCCGACAGAAACTGTCATCTGTGCTGCTGCTGAACATGAGAAATGCCTTTCCAAACTCGTCAACTCAGCAGAAACCAGAGGAAATGCTTATGCGCAAAGTGCAATACTTTAACGAGGAGGAAATCGATGAAGTTATGGTCTTCAGACAGTTCATGAACAGCTATAAAAAAAAGTAAACTGTTACTGTAGCTGATAATGTGCAATACGTATTCTTTTACCCTGTAAACAGATGATTTTCTAGTTGTTTGGTGCAAATGATTTGAATTATCAGAAAATAACCACCTTAATTGCCATTTCAAGTGGAATGGTCAGAAATAAAACTTCTACTTATATCAGCTCTTTTCTTGATATTTGCTATATGGGAATTTCCTGACTGATAAGACTTTTCTCTTCATTACTGGACATACTGAAAACACGTTTGCTCAGTACACCTCCCATTAACACATGCTATCTATTAATGTCTTTCTCCATCAATCCTCTTCTCTTTAAATTATACTAAACTATGAAATCATTACCTGTGAAACCAGCCAATATTTCCAAATCTTTTTGTCTTTGCCAGCAACCTTTTTACTGTATATATCATCATGATGCAAAGCATGCATTAATTTCATTATGTGATGCTGTGCAGCCCTTCTTCATATTCAAGAGCTCGAAACAAAGTGAGTTCCATTAACAAAGAGAGCTGCATCTGAACTCCCTAGAGACCTCTGAGTATTACCTGCAGCCATCTCCAATTTTAAAAGCCATTTCGGAGGTAAGCAGTGTAGGAGGACAAAACGAAAAAAAACTCATTTTTTTAAATACAAAGCAAAATGTAGCTGAGGTCTCCCTGCTTCACACCGCAGCAGAACTGCTCAGCTTACCAAATACTTCTTCTGCCTGACAACAGCTTGACTTGATTCTGCTTGGCAGCCAATAGCTTTTCAAGTACTTGGCACAGTCGCTCTTAAAGAGGTAAAGCACTTCATGGTTTCTCAGACTGATCTACAAAGTGGAGTGAAAGGCCAATTATGTTATAGCCTTGTGGAAAAATAACACTCATATTTGCACGGCACAGTCCATAAGACAGTCAAAACATAAAAGAAAATACCAATAATCAGCGTCACATAGGAAACACCTTAAGAAACACCTCAATTCACAATAGGCACATCAGCACCATTTAGAACTATTCTATACTTTACATCTTAAATGCAGAAAATACCTTTCACTCAAGTGTTAGACAATTTAGCCCTTTACTATCTGCCTAACACCTCTAAAATATGTGACAGTGAGGCTTATTTTCCATATTAAAATCTGCAATTCTGTTGTATAATAAATAACCCAGCACAATCAGTAGAGCAGAATTGTATTTGCTTAAGGTGAGGGAAATGTTCATTAAAAACAAACGCATTCCCTTTTCCCATAATGAGAACAAGAATATTACACTTTCCACTACAAACAGAGGCCTTTTGTCTTATTTATGGGAAATACCCCATATTTCACATTGGCAAATTGGCAAATTCTGCCCTGTTACAACTTAAATGCTGGCTTGAGGATCTAAGGCTGGCATGCTGTGCAATAGCAGGGAGTGTCTGTGGTGAATTTGTGCAAACTGTTTTTTAAACCTAACAGCCTACTGTGCTGTGAAGTAGCTGAAACCACAGAGTTCAGAAAAATCTGTGGAATTGTCTAAACCCTAAACAAATATAAAGTGTAATGCACCTTAACATCCTAAATGCTTTGACTCACAGTGAGTAACTTAAGCTATGAATTTTAATGAAACATAATGTCAATTTTGAAGAATGTACACATGCCTAAAGCCTGTAACTCTGAAATAGCAACAGCTGAGCATTTTAAAGCTATAGTCCATAGTTCCTGCTGCCCCCATAAGGAATTATAAGTAATGACAACAATACTGTTGGCGCGTCCACATGGTACAAGCCTTCCGTGACCGAGCATCGAACCTGATCTCCGTGCTGCTTTCAGATGCTAACGTTAGCTAGCTGGCTTTTAGACAATGTACTGTGGATGTGTTAAGCAATGTACTGTTAAAACTGTTACAACAACAACGTTTTTTCTTTAAAGTGGTATAGACAGTTTTCTTGGATCGAATACAATGTAAACAAGGACGAGCTTATCTTCAGCATGTGCAGACATTTCTGACAGCCCATCAGCGAGAGAGGAGTTTGTTTGAGTGCTGGCCCTCACAGAGGTAACATTATGTAAAACATGTCACATACTTCTTGCGTTATTATTTAGGTTACCTAATAACCTTCCTATTTAATAAGAAATCGTGAACACTAATGATGGCTTCTAGCTGAAACCTATTTTTGTTTTGCCCACATTAAATAAGAAGATAACGTATCTGTGAGTGACATTTTTAGTTTTATTCGATCCTGTCAATGCCGTGGACTCGATAACACTGTCTAAGATTTGGCGCCTTGCTCGCCACTTTTCATTATCTCTTTCATAATTCAAACAATGCTTGGCTGGAAGTTTTTATTCTATGATTTTGTTTTACTGCTGGTAGAGTATTTGCTGCTCATGATCTGACCATAGTCCTGAAGCAACAATGCTGTTATGAATGCGCAGAGGATATGTTACATGTGCGATTTCTGTCTGATGTGGGCTATTCTATGTCATGCATGTAAACGCCTTCTCTGCTGTTTGGGTTCATGTTTAGTTGCCACTTTGTGCAATACAATTTTTCATTTTATAATAATAAGTGCTGTGCAGAGCCAATGCTGCTGGTTCTGCTGGTGCAAATATATTTTAGCCTGAATAGGTGAAAATAGACAGGTGTTTGTCTATATTGTTGTGTACAAACTTTTAAGGCTGAGCTTTGTTGGTTGAGCATGTTGTAGACAGTAGGCTACTGCTATTGCCGTTGTAATGCAGTATGTGTTGGAAGGTAAAATTGTTGCTGTTTTTATTCAGTGTGTCCTTTTTGCTACTTTTATGTCTTTTTGAAAATGGCTCACTCACTTTTGTACTGACCAGCCCAAAATATTATTTCTGCCTACGCCACTGTTCTGAACTAGCCTGGTCCTATCAGACTCTCGTACATTTCATTTGTACAGAGAGTCTGGCCACTCTCCATTGACTACTGGATCTACCCAGAGCCACTCTGGTAGCCTGATTCCGCCCTCCTACGTGCTGTCAGGTAGAACCAGGCTAACAAGAGGGGAGACGACAACAACTATCAGCTTAACATCGCTGGCGTTAGCCTTAGCTAACTCCTTCACCACTAATGGAGCGAGCCGGAAAATCCCTAACCTCGTGGGGGAGGAGGGCCACAACATCATGGCCACCAACAAAACACAGCAAAGATTGGTCTTGCTCGGCCTTTAACTTCTGGATATTCTGCAGCGTTGCCACAACGGACCGAATAGCTCTGCTCGCAACTTTCTCCGCCGCCATTACGGAATTTGACGATGCTCACCAAATCTCAACGTCATCGTTCTCAGCCACTCCCTCTGTTGGCTGATTGAACCGGAAAAAAATTTGGCCGGAGAAAACCTGTGAATATACCGCAGCATCTAAACATAGCCACGGTGAGAAATACAGAGAGAGTTGTGTGGAGCTGATAGTCTTAGCTATGTAACTCATTTGGCAATGGCTAGAGTGTAACAGACGTTCAATAATGTCAAAGAGTTACACACTAAAACTTTAAACACACAGTAATGAAACATCACATATCTCCCCTGACACTGAAGTGTACAGTAAAGTAGAAAAACAACCTCAGGGGTCTCCAAAGATGGGAAGACCCCATTAAATCTTTGACCCTGGTTGGCATAACAACCAACAGCAAATCAAGCATGTGGCAGTGCCAGTTACCTGGGAAACAGGTATAACAATGAAAGAGCCCCCGCCGGCACTCTCGGTGACAACTGCCAGGAATGTGGAGTTGACGGCACAGAAGTGGTTGTCATGGACGTTCTTGGTGATGGGTACACCGTCGAAGCAGTGTTCCCGGTTGCCCACTTTTCCGTAGACATTTCGAAACTTGGAGCTTCGGTAGGTCGGACGCCATGACATCTGAGGAGAATAAATAAAGAAATATACAAATTAGTTTAAGTTTTGTTATTTTACAGAACAGCCTAATAGATTACTTGAGTGTCTTTATTAGGGCTGCGAGTAACAATCATTTTTTATAAATGATTAATGTCTTATTGCTTGAATCATCTGTCAGAAGACGTCACAAAATGGTAAAAGATGCCAATTAATTTTCTACAGCCCACTGTGATGCATTGCTTTTGTTGTTGGACCAAAAGCCCCAAACCCAAAGACAGTCAAATCATAACAAATTGTACAGTATATAGTTAACTTAATTGAGGATAACAGCTTTGACCTGGATTTGCCATCCAGAAAAAGTCTGTTGTAGATTCAGTTTATTGTGGTTAAACTTTAGGTATGCGTCAGATGACACCCCTGCTTTTGTACTATTCAGTGTGTCCAGTGTAGCATTTAGCCAAGCTGATACTGTAACATCACAACATGTTTTTTATTACATTCTAAGGGAAAGTTATCTTTATCCTTTGTATTGTACATAGCATCAATGAACCCTAATGCCAATTTCTCATCTACCAAATCCACAGTTGCAGGGTGGGTTGTCCCATCTGTGCAGACATGATAACTGTCACACATACAGTTGTGGGAAATCTTCCAAATTGGTCACGGGAGTGAGACTTTCAAAGGGTGAAAAATGGGTGAAAACAGTTTTGACACCATTTCATGTTGCCTTAGAGCCGCTGATTATGTTAGAGACATTTTCTTCCAAAGAACTTCACTCATAGAATAGGACAGCTGTATAAACCAAAATGTCATATTACAGTATGTCCTGTTGTTCCTCACTCTATTTTGGCTCACATGGATCTTGAACAGAAAAGCAGCCTTTGTTTGCAGCCACTACACAACAAACGAGAAGTGGCTACGTTTGACTCAAGACGCTTTCTTTTGTTGGTCCACCACAAGAATGCATTGATGTAGGTCTTGAGTGTATTTGGCGTGAGCTGGCACTGTATTAGGACTTAAAGGTTGACCGAGTCACAGGAAGCGGGTGTCAAGTCTTGTTCCAAGACGTATTTGTCATTTTTTCTGAGAAATCTTCTGAAACCGGATCTGTTCATGAGAATAAATTCCAATGACTCTACTGTTGGACTATATCAGTTCACAACAGGAACTGGCAGTTAGAGGATTTACGACTCTTGTCGGATCAGTAGCAGCAATGGGTGACATCAGGCAATCCTCTATTCAGCATTGTTTTTGTGGAGGGAGAACTGGTGGGAGTGGTGTACACATGCAAATGGTAACATCCTCAGACCATGTCATTGTCTTTCCCCCGTCTCAACCCAGACTGGAAAAATGGCATCCAGTAGGCTACAATAATGTGGGCGATCATCACTTTGCCCTCACTTCAGCACTCAAATGGTGCAGCTGTAGAGAGTCTGCAGCAGTATTACAGGACCCCTGCACTTACAGTGTCAGTGGGTTTTCGAATCTTGCATATGGTGCTGGAACTATTACTTGATTATGTATGGAGGCAAGATAGTTATTTAACAACAATTTTCCCTGATAGCTAGGTAGTAGTTACTCTTTCAATTTAGATTTTACATACATTTATAAAACATGATGTCTTATAATAGATTTAACTACCTGTAGTGGCTATTTCTCCCCAATCAAAATCAAACAAACTTGAAACCAAAAGGCAAATGAAGCACCATATAAATGAAATGCACGCAGGCAGAAAAAAAGGGACGTTTCTGTGTTTTCTGGTGGTTTATTTACCCTAAACAAGCAAAGAAACATTGCTCCTCTTGCCTCTCTTGCGTCAGTAAAAAAGAAAAAACCCAGACCCACCCATGTCCTCCCTGCTCCGATACCAGCCTACCTACACAGACCTAAGGTGCCTGCGGTGCTGTCAAATCCTTGCACAACTAAGAACAAGCAAATAAAGTAATGTCTAAATAAAGAAAATATCTACACTAACATTTTCAGCTCGGACACTACCCAACAGAACATAAAAATACTTGACCAACTGTAACGTTGAAATAATGCCTACAGTAATCAGTAATAAACAATTATTATGTAAATATATAATAACGCAAGTAGCCATTCTGCATACCAATTACTTTTCATTTTAATACTTTAAGAACATTTTACTGGTAACACTTCTTGACTTTACCTTTGAAACAAGTATTGCTACTTTTACTTACAGTACTGTAAGTAAAGGATCTGAGTACTTCTACCACCATTGCTCAAATGTGACAATTTGCAGCCTCTCTCCATTTTGTACAATTCTACATTGAATATATTTAGGTTTTACACTGCTGGTCAGACAAAACAAGTAATATGAAAACGTTGAAAATGAAAATAATGTTAGTTAGTTGCAGCCCCATGTATATCATTCTACTGTGAGCAGGTCATATGCAGCATATAAACAACTCAACCCTCATCCCATTCAAACCCTGATTGAGTGTTTTGAACCCATGTCTGTATGAGCAGCATAATAGCAGCTTGTTAAAGAATTAATGTAGAACAGAAGAGCAGCAGAAAGTGGCCTGAGGGACGGTTAGACGAGAGGGAATGAGGAGACTAGCTTGCTTTGAGCTCTTTTTACAAGGATGCTCATTCATCGGTCACTGGGGTATGGCACAGAGAGGATATCTGTGTGTGGTTGGGTCTTATCTCACGAGGGTTTGCAGCATGAGAACACATGCATGCACGCACGCACACAAGTATGCGCGCATGCACACATGCACACACAAACACACACACACCAAAACGCAGCAGCATACACATACACAAAAGCACAAAACTAAGTGAAGAAAGTGACTTAGTATCCATCAACACCGACCATAAGACTCCCTCTGGGACTCAACAGGCCTTCTCAACTTTGCAGACAGCTTCACCAGAAAATGTTTAATGCCAACCTGGATAAACAAATCTCCCATTTTAAATCTGAATACCTAACTAATGTTCTCGTAACCACCCTGAAAACGCCAACTTACCTTACCAGTGTCCTTACAGTGACACTATAGTCACAGTGTTGCCGCGGCCTTCTCAGATCACAAACATCCACCGTCCTTTCTAAGCGAGCTGCCTCTCTTCCTTCCTTCCTTCCCCTTCAAATCCAAGCAGGCAGGCTGTCTCTGCTCTACCTCCTTCACTCTCATGTTTTTCCTCCCCCTTCCCCTTTAAACTCTCTCTTCTCCTCCTACTGGTACTGATAGCTGGAAGGCTAACACACCCCCCTTTCCTCCTCTTACCCATCTCTCCCATCCTGCCACTCAGTCAGCCCTCTGTTTCTGTCCGTCTCGACCACAGATCATGCTCCAGCCCAGCCACTAGTGGCCATTCATCCTCTTTCCTCTCCCACACACTGCTTGTTTGGAATCACAAGGCCCTTCTGGGCTGATTCCCAGCAGTTTTTCACTCCCTCCACCCTCCCCTCTTTTCATCTCTTATCTCTACTCTAATCCTTCCCTCCACAGGTATAAAACCTTTCTAATATCTGTACAGACAAGTGGTAGCCAGAAGGAACGTCTGCAACTGTGGACCTTGTTAGCAACTGCAGCAGTGCCAAAGGCATTGGGATATCACAAAAATAGTACAATACAATACAGGCTGTCAGACTGTTTAACAAAACCAACAGCTTTGAAGCATGTATAGAAGTAATGTAGAAGACATCTTCCCGGAAAGGTGTTGTTCATGTCACAGCTTTAAAGCTAAGCATGTGTTCCTTTAACTCTCCGTCTGTATTTTACACATCCAGCTTATCTACTGTATCAACCCTATAGTCAGAATATTCTAGATCTTGTCTTTGAGTCTGTTTAAATTTTTTAGTGCCGTGGGAATATAAGGACACTTTGTGGGGAAAAAAACAATCTCCCATCCTTTGATTAAAGTTAATAGTGTAAAAGTAGGAAGATTAAAATATTTTATTTCCACCCTTTTAATGATATTCATTTAGCTTGTAATCAATTGAAACATCATAAAAAAAGTTTATGTATTCATAGGAGAGGTAGTGCAGTTTTGTATTTAGTTTCCACATTTTGATTAAAAAAGATCTTGTTACACCTAAACTAATAACACTTGCGACTTAATCCCCTCAAAAATGTACTTTTTACACTATTAAATGTACTTTTTTACTATTTACTTTTTTTTTTACAATTGAATTACTAATAAAGTACAACCAACAATGTATGAACATCTTAAATTGATCTTTACAAAGTATTTTACAGTATTTAAAATAAAACAATAATTGCCTTCTGTGTCTAACTATATTTTAGCTTTTTAAATAGTTATAGTTGTAAAACGTAGGAGCTGTGTGTGACTCAACTAAGTAATTAATAAAATCGTTGACCCGCGTATTATCATCATTATGTTACCATGATCTGAAATGTATCAACAAGGTACAAGCAACACTTAAATAACTGACGTTGATTTTAACACCAATGTTAATTCCTATTTAAATAGATGACTCAATTATTTTATAAAAACAACATTGACAAAACCTCTTTGCCAGGAACATGTGATTATATTTCAACCGACAAATTAATATCATGGAACCTGTAAATCCTAAAAATGTCTTTTGCATCAAATGCATATTTAGGGATCGAATGGAGCTGGAGATAATTGTGTGACTCCAGCTGCTAAACCACTGCCTGTTCCTCACTGACACACCCTCGAGTCTCTTTCACTACAACCAGTTTCTGAACTGACCCCAGGTCAGATCGATACACAGAGGCAGGTGTACTAGTGAAAACTGCCTCCACTGATGTTGGTCTGTGTGTTTGAAATGTGAGTGGAGCCCTGAGGTTCACTGTAAAAGAGGTTCGCCTCGGCCTCTTGGCTCGTTGTGTGCAGTATGTGTGTGTCTCTTTGTGTGTAGTTAACTTGTCTTTATTATGTGTGTACATGTGTGTCTGTTTACGTGCCTGCGTCCATGTCTGACCATGTGTTGCCGGTTTGCAGTAGTATACATTTTATGTAGTGCATGGCTGCAAGGCAGACCACTCCAGAGAGTAGAGTGTGTTTACTGATTTTTTAAAGTCTTGCCTCAAGACAGTGCTGCTGCTCTGTGCACACTCAATCTTTCTCTTTACTCCTCTCTTTTTGAGGTTTTAACCCTCTTTCCAATATCCTACAAAAAGCAAATATTTGTGTCTCTGGTAAAAACAATCACCAACATATAAAACTTGCTGTCGAACTGCAACAAACCACTACATAAAATATTTATTTTCATAAGATTTGCAACATCACTTGGCTTTGCTCTCCCATCAGCCAAGCTTCAGTCAAACATTCTCTCTCTTCTCATACAATACAGTCAATGGCAGCATATTGAATCATTACGAACCACAAAAGGCCATTCAAACACCACCAAATCAAATCAATGGGTCACACCATTCCAATCAAGATTTTCTTAATGTTGGTGCCAAATGAGGAAGTAGACCCATTTGAAATTATATTCAATAGATACAAAAGGGAAATCCACAAGGAGACTGCATGTCTTGTCACTCAGGCATAGTGAAGTCCTGTCAAGCCAATATGTTATGTTCTGTGTTTCCCATCTATTCCTTGGCAGTCACACTGTACAGTCATTTAGGATGACTTCCCGTCTCCGTGAGGAGCAAATATCACAAAAAGCCAGATATCCTATTGGTTCTTTTGGCCACATTTCCTCACAGCGTGAAGTGGGATCTTATACAGGAAGTGTCACAGCTTGGCTAAAAGTGCTGGAATATTTTTCTACACTGACATGGTAATGCATTACAGGACAAGTGGTTCTAAAAGTTTCATTGAGACGATAGACTATTAGCCCCCTTATTGACCAAATCCTACTTAAAAATCAGCTGAAACCGATGTATAATGCCTGATGCAGACAGCCTTGCATGCGATCTTTGCCAGCAGCACATACACACAATGTGAACAAAAGGCACAACCAACACTGCAGGTGATGGCTCAAAATGGAACAAAATGAAACAGAACAGGATAGATTTAACACACCTGCTCCAGCAGCCCAAAGTAAATCAGTCCATTTGGATTTTTGTTGGATTTCCAGATGGCCAGTTCAGGAATGTTGGAAAGGTACCCTTTTATTTGAGCCTGCATTCATTTCAATCGGTTGGAAAGAAAGGCCACAGGAGCTTGTGGAACTTACTCAGTCTCTATTATCTGGCCCAGTCATGTCTATTATATCATTTCTCAAATAATTAAGAAGCCACACAAACACACCAAAAAGGCTCAACTGGTAAAAGGTCAGGTATAGGGCAAAATCTTCCTATTATTCATGTCAGTCCTTCCACCAACAATAGCTCATGGGCTCACTGGCAGGTGGAGGGTGGGGGTGGTGCTACATGAACTCCACATGTCACATATGCAAAACTACAGTATACCGCTGTATTACAATGCCTATAAACTGGACAAATACCCATGATGATGTCTCTTTACGTCACAGTGGAGCTCACAGGTGCAATTGTTTTACTGCATGCCTTAAAGGACGTATTATTTGTTCCATTGCAAGTACTATGGTATACAATAATGTCATAGGTCAGTTATTTGCTTATGGTTTGACAGTTGAATGGGGCAGACATGTAAAGATGCTTCATTTGGTGATTAAAAACAAAACAAAAAAAACAATCAGCTTATTCCCATTTGTGACCTTGGCACAGATAACAGATTGACCTTGTTAGTCGATCTGTTACTTAGTTATTTTAAACTCCAGTCGATTTATGAGGACTATGGTTAACTGCTCCTCAGATCTCTGCAGAGTAAATCCAGACAGCTAGCTACACTATCTGTCCAATCGGAGTTTTCGGTTGAACAACCTTCCAGAGGCTATCTTGCAGAGGCACCGTGGCTCCGTCCGGTGCTTACCACTGCCCAAAACGATTGTGACTGGTTTAAATGCCAATGCCAGTAAACCAAAGGAAGTTTTTCTCCCATCCCAAAATGCTGTGTGGACTTGCCAGGCCTTCCTTTGCAGCACTGTGGAGGAAGGTCTGGCAATGTGAGACTACTCAGACATTCATGTTCCCCAGAGGATGAATCCCCCTGACTTTAGTGATCTCCTGACATTGGTGGTTCAGACTAAAGTATTTTGACAACTGTCTTATGAGTTGCTGCAGACACTCAAGGTTCCAAGTGGATGAATTTTAACAAGTGGTCCTCCTACTTTTCATCCAGCGTCATGATCAAGTCCTTATTCAATCTGTCCAATGACTTTGATTCATGACCAAGTACCTGCAAAACTGATGACATTCCCATCAGCCTCAGCTGTACTTTGAGTTTGGTACTAGTTAGCAAATGTTAACATGCTAACATGCTAAACTAAGATGCTTAACATGCTAATTGTTTCTCCAGGAACTTCTAGTGTTGAAAAATGAATCCAACACAGAACTTCCAAAAACTGCCGTTTTTTCAAAAGGCTACTTAAGGCTGGCTCCAAAAGCGAGTCAATCCCATAGACAGTGTCGGGCCAAGGAGGGTGTGGCTACTCAACATAGCATTCCGGGATTGGTGAAAAACATGGTCTGGTTTATTGGCATTTCTTTGCACGGAGCCGCTGTAAAATAAAAACTCTGATTGGATAGATAGACTAGCTAGCTGTCTCTATTTACCCTGCAGAGATCTAAGAAGCAGTCAACAATAGTCCTCATAAATCCACCAAAGTTTGAAATTCCAACACAAAGAAAGCGGAATGTAACGGACATACATGCATCCGGCAGAATTTTCAACGGCACCGGAGCAATCCCGGAAGTGGAACGTCAAGGATACAGACTAATCCCCATAGACCCCCCACGTTAAAATACTGCAGCCTCAGAGAGCAGCTAACATGGCTGCAGTCTTGTCATACAGACTGTGCCAGCCAACGGCCTCGGCGTGCCAAAGCTAGTGTGAAGAAGAAGAGCGGAAGGGAACAGGAAATGTGGCTTTAATATTGTTGCGTCAAAGCAATTTCTAAAACCACTAGTATTACATTTTACTTAATATACAGTAACACAACCTTGAAACTCTATGTTAATATCTTACAAAAATGAGCAAAGTAGACAGTTATATAAAGGATTACGCAGTCTTTGTGCCATGGACATGAGCCTGAAGAAACAGCAGCCAGTGGTGTTTGAGTGTACGTTCATAATGATAGGGTATTGCCCTGTGATAATGACAGGAGATGCAGCAGCAGCTCAGTTAATGGCAGCTCTTAGGCCTTAAACCAGCCCCATTAAGCAGCAGTAATGATGCAAAGAACACACTACCCAAGGACAGGAAACCCAGAAACTCCGCTGAAGGGCACTTATCAAAGCACAAGTACACGGAGGAGTGGGTGTCCAGGAATCCATTCACTGCCGTTTAGAGTGTAAAAAAAGGGTTCATGACAGCAGTAAGGTAATATAACTACTATGGATATATACCGTCATTTTGAAATACATGTACAGTATGTAAATGTTTTGACATGAACACAAATACTAGACTTTTCTTCATCCTTCTCTCTAACACATACAATATTTTACATTCAAACACAAACGTATTTTTTTGAATTCCACTTAAAAATCAGAAAAAAAGGTTTAAATTAATAATCTCCCCTGTGCTTGCCTTTTCTTCCCCCCCTAGAGTTTCTGCCATGTGCTTTTTGGAGCATAATGATTGAGCTGGGCCTCACACCCCGAATGACAGAGGGGGGCTGTAGACTCAAGGCGAAGAAAAAGCCCAAAGATAAGACAGGGGAACAAAAGAGAACGGCACTGAGACAGAAGAGAAGAGAAACAGAGATAAAGGCGAGTGTACACTGCCTAAAAGAGAGAATAAGGGACTAAAGGTGAAAGAGAAGACGAGATGAGAAAAGACAGGGGAAGACCAACAAAGAATGATGAAATATTTAAAGAAAAAAAGGAGACAAAGAGGAGGAGCAGAGGAGGCTTTTAGCAGACAGAGATTAACTCCCCTTCCCTGTCAGACCACCTACAGCGCTCGCACGCCACACACCCACCACACCACCACACACACACACCCACCACAACCACACACACACACACACACACACCCACACCACACACCCCCACACACATACATTCACGAAGATAAATATTGATGTTTTCAGTTTCTAAAAAAATAAAAACTGAATAATCAGAATAATGCCAGTGATGTGTTATTTACTGCATCCTCAGACCTGCATAATATAGTTTTTATATAAATGTTTCTTTTATGTTGCTGCAGTTTCCACTCTTTACTGTATGTGGTAGACCGCTGTTTTAGCAAAGATAATACTAAAGTTGATTGAAATTGTGCTTTAGGAGGAAGCTGACAGACTTTTTGACAGAAGTGACACTAAAGAAAGTTGATTTATGCCGTAGTACACAAATCTCATCAGCTCTGAAATGAAATCCGTCTGGCGATGGTTCAAATTGGGAAAGCCAAATGGCACCGAGCCCAAGACGCAGGAGCAGGAGATGAAGGAGCACTTTCATCAGATTATTGAAATCCATCGTGGGAAATCTATAGCAGGAAAAGTTAACCTTCTCCTTGATTTCATGTGTTTATGGAGAAGGAGAACCAGGAAATGTGTAGGGGGGAATGCAACGCTGCCAAAACACTACGTGTTGTTACATTTTTCGAGAGGTGCACGTCAGGCTACGGCATAGGGTCCAGCGTAGGTCCGTGTCTCCACGTACCTACGCAGGTAGCCGTCAAATTTATTAAATGATTGCTTAAAGCATTCAAACAAAGTTTTGTGTTTATTTAATTTTGATTTAAAGATTGTTAACTTCACTGCAAATGCAAATCGGTTCCATTCTTTTTTATAAACTATTAATCATCGGTATCTGCATACAGTATAGGTCGATGGTGATCTTGGTGTCTGTTCTCTCCTCAGTTATGCTAATGCACATGTACAGTATGAAAAGCCCAGGTTAAAATAACAAAACCTTCCTCATCTGGGCCAGGTCTGCTTTCCGTCCCCAGAGTCCGAACTAAACATGGAGAAGCAGCGTTCAGTTTTTATGCTCCATATATCTGGATCTTGGTATTTCTGTGTCATCACTGTGGGTCCATGTACTATGTGGCTGCCAATTTATGAAGTGTTCAACTAATTAAACCAATAGGCTAAATAAGGGACATAATTCTTTTCAATGTTTTCATAAGCTATATTTAAAAGACACAAAGCTTGGAAGCTCAGGGCCGCAGAGACCCGGTACGCCAGGCGATCCTGCTTGACTGTGACCAGATGGACTGAACATCCTTTTGGTATCTCCCCCTCCTAAATCTTTTGTTTGTTTTCTCTTTCCGCTTCTTTCACTCACTTTGTCTCTTTTTTGCAAGATTGGATGGATGGAGAGTGGGAAAAAGCAAACCTAGACAGAGAACGTGGCCAAGCCAAGTGCCACACCATCTGCCCGGCCAAGGACGTCTCCGTTCCAGACAGTGGCCATCTGAATCTTGGCAACAAGGATTCACACTGCTAGAATCTTCCTATCATTTCTGCAATACAGCTCAGACAAACATAGATGAATGAGATAATTAACAGTATCAGAAAGATTGGATATACAGTACATCAACACAATTTCTAATATTATAGAATATACAGTATATAGAATATAATATATAATATTATGGATCCCCCTGGATCTTAAATAAAGTTTATGTATATATAACAGAAAATAAATCAAATGTTTATCATCTTGTTTCTAAAAGATACATTTACATAAAGTAAACAATCCTTTGTTTTCATTGAGGACATAATACTTTTGATTATTATATCTACATACAACACAAGTCAACAGACCGAAAAGTTTTTAAGGCAAGCAAGTTTGAACACACATTGAATTTGAATTGAATCATAAGGTCATATTAAATACGTAACTGTAGGAATAACACAGAAATAAAAGGACAAGAAAGCCTCGCCTGTGGTCTCTAGAGACTGCATAGTCCCTAACATCAGACAAATTACTTACTGTCATTTTTTTAATTGTTCAGGCCTTACCAGTGGAACAAAAATGTAATGTTAAAAGAAGGAATTCATCCTCTGGGGAGCATGAATGAGTAAATCTCATTGTCTAACTGCTTACTAGAGTTTTAGTTTTCTTGTGTATAGGTAGACATTTTGGCCAAATCTTGGTGCTACACAAAAAGTCAGGGAGTCACCAGAACCTTGAGGAGTCATGATTGGGTGCCCTTGATTTTTAAAGCAAATTTCTAGCCAGTCTGTCCAGTCGTTATTGCGATATCTTGCCGTGGACCATAAGTACTGACTGATTGACAGAAGGAGCAGATGCCGGATACCAGCAGTGAAAGGATATTATAGAGCCATTTGTCTGATACAGTTACCCAAGGCAATGAGGTAGCGGAACCTCATACACGTCGATATCATATTAAAGTACCAGGACAGTTCTCTGTAATCTCTTTATGGTTACTTAATTTAATGGACTAGTTGAATCACATTGAAGTTGGGTACATGGAATCACTACAGGCTCTAAGAAAGGCAGTACGTGTACTTGCACTGAAGGTGAGTTGTGGTTTGTTCATTCTGGAGAAATTGAGTAGTGAGAGAGGTGGACAGGAATAAATATCTAACAGTTAAGAGAGCAAACCAAGAAAGAGCTTTTTCATGACGTTCACTTGATCCTTTAGCTAGTTCCTCAATCCTCAACACAAATGTACCAGTCTTTTATCATGGGCAGGATACAAAAAAGGACAAATCTGTGCAAGACATGCAGATAGCAGCTCTACTTTAAAGTGAAGCCAGGGAAACTCCAGATGTTCCTGTTTATTCAGAGCAACGGTTGTGAGGAAAGACTACTAATGGGGTTTTTCTACCGCAGTAAGCAGGTTAAACCACAACTATAGTATAAAAATTGAGCTGGTGAGTGGAGATGGCAACTGTGCTCTGTTGAAAATACAGACAGGTGAGATGAAGAAAAATCTGCACTCCTGCACATCTGGGGATAATTTCTCCAGTGTCTCTTTAATATTGTCTTTCTCAGCTTTCTGTTTCAATCAAGAAAAAAGACATACCTACTCTGCACTTCAAAAATGTGCACACAGACAGAGAGAGCGAGAGAGAGAGAGAGAGAGAGAGAGAAAGAGATAAAAAGGCTACGGTAATCGCCTTTGCACACATGTGCTTGCTTGTTAAGCCATTGGACATGACAATATTCCCATATGTAGGTGAAGGTTAATGTGTTGTGAATTTCGACCTATTTCAGAGGAGCCACTCTGTTGATTAGATCACTCAGAGAAAACTTACCACAGGACTACAATACTAATGCTCCTGCCATTGTAACCCCCCCCCCCCAGTTTATAATAACGTTTATTTAAGAGCATTCCACTCACTTGGCAGGACAGTGTTTGGCCAGATACAATAGGTTGAATATCTATCATATGGTCACTCATGCGCGTCTGTCCAGTCTGTTGCATTGCTCTCTTTATTGCCAGCCTGTCAATTAGACTTGTGCTGTACAGTAGATCTATGTGTCCCAGTTTAAAAAAGCAGCTGTAAAACACAGACCTCATTTCACTCTCCTCTATGGAGACAAATATTTAATTTTGGCTGTTATTCCGGAAGGGATTCTTTGTTGGCTCCATCTACTCCCAGCTAGATCTGCTCACATCCAGAGTAATACTTGATGTAACTGTTTGATTGTTTCTGTTCTGTGTATCCCAGTTTTATTTTGTATATCGTGTTGTTGGATTGGGCAGTAAGAGATGAACGATGATACATATTTAGAGTACACATTTATTACACATATTTAGAGCTGACTTGCATGATACATTGTTGATGTTCCCCTTTGCCAACTTGTACGAATATTTTCCAGTGCATTCCATCTAAAAAAATAATGCTATACTGTAGGTACAAACTCAAAAGAAAGTTCTTCCTACCAGAGAACCTCCTAGAGAGCCCTTAGTACAAAGAACTGGGGCAAGTTACGCGTAAACTTCATTTTAATAAAATCACTTACTATTCAACTTCTTGCAATCTTATTGATAGTTCATGTTTTATAATTGCACTCCTTCCTACTTTGTACTGTAACTGCGGCACAACTCGGGATAATGCAGATTAGCAGTGGCACGGCATGGGAAAAAGTTCATCTTTTTAAAATTTGATGTTGTCTCACATGTGCAAACCATAGATTAAATTGTTTTCAGTACAGAATTATATGTAAAATAACTAATGTACATTTACAAATGCATAAAAAATTAACAGCAACACAGCTTTACATGTAGCCTGCATTTAAATTAAGCTTTCCAAGTTCTTAGAGCTGATGCATTAGCAAACAAATGCAAGCAGAAACGATACTTTCTCACTATCAGTCAATTAGCCTGGTCAGAAAACAATATTTTGTTTCTTTGGCATTCTGAATCTTTGGCTTTTCTTCACCAGCCATACGTCAAATCAAACCAACAAGCTGAAAGCTGAAAGAGATCGGGATGAGATGTCAGTTCACAGTGGGATCGGCATGATTAACAACCCTTTTACATGACATTAAACTTTAATGACAAAAATATTTTCTAATAGTGCTTTACTTTTAGTTTTTACATTTCCTATTTATTTATTTATTTATTTTATGTGTGTGAATTTAAGCATTCAAATATTTCTGTTGCCCTGTTATTGTTATAGTTAATGTGTTTGTTCTATGTTATCTTGTGATTATTGCTGTTGTCTGTAACTTTATGTTGCTGTCTTGGTCAGGTCACCATTGTAAAAAAGATCATTGATCTAAATTAAATATGGGTTAAATAAAAATGGTTATTTTTATTAAGGAATGCAATGATACAGACAAACTTAAATTACCCATGTTTTATTAGAAATTATTCTATGTAAGCCTAACCATGATCTGGTCTTTGCATGTTTTTTTGTTTCGCCCTTCTTTTTCTTCTGCATTTTTTACCCGTTACTCTCCTCCTTTCTACTTTAATTCTTTCCACAAACCATCTCCATGAATCAATGAACCTGGCACGTCAGCAGAAACCCAGCAAACCCTGCAGTCGGCACCTACGGTGAAGTAGCAAGAGGCTGGAATGCAGACACAGCTGTCTCTCAGCTGGTGAATCCGCCCAGTAAACAACACCACACACAGAGAGTATGCATACAGTAGGTCTACATACAATATTATAGTGTCAGGATTTCCCTCAGCAACGGGCTTTGTTGTCCTCTAATCCAAAGTATGTAGATCTTCCTATCACAATGCCAACGCAAGATTATTAAAATGTCCATTAAAGTTAAATTTCTTTCCTAACGATAACCTAAATAAGACAGTGTAAGGTAAATGTGTAAGGTTCTTTGTTTCTCGCCTCTGTTGTTGGACATTTTAGACAGACAGGCCACTATGTTGCCATAGTGACTGCAATAGAAATCTGGATAGCTAGAATAAAGAACAGATTATCCAAAAATAAGAAATGGTTGACATTTATACTGACGTTTCTTTAGCAAAAACTCTGTGAACTCAGATGAAAGTTCTGTGGAATGAATTCTAGCATAAATCAAACCCAGGATGCAGTGTCATGTCGCTGCCTACACAACGGTTTGCAAGACAAATAGGAAGTACTTTTCAAATGACTCCTATTTTCAAATGACTCCTGACTATTTTCAAATGACTCCTGACTATGTTGCTTCTTTTCTGTTTCTTCTTCTGTTGATGCTATCTGCCTCTGATCCCACTCAGTCCGCAAGACACCCTGAACAACTACAAGGAGTCACCCTGTATGGCTAGCTAGCTGCAAACTTAAGTGTTGTCATTTGCTTAGTATGATAGGTTCTTTCAGTAAATATGGTCTTAAAAATGCCCAAACCCTGTCTGTTAATCCAACCTTTATATTTTAGCTGCTAGCTTAAATGTTGACGCTTGCTTAAGAGGCCATGCCAGTTCCTTTCCTTTGACAGTTTCCTTTGCCAGTGCCTTTCCTTTAACCTAATCCTAACCTTAACCCTTAATAGCTAGCTAGCTCCTAGCTTAGATGTTAATGCTTGGACAGTGTGCCAGTTTCGTTCGGTAACTACGGACCCAATAGTGCGACTGTAGAAATGTGGTCCTAGGGCTGCATTCTTGAAACTACAGCTTCCTCTATTGCTGGAACATAGTATAGATCAACCTGATCTCTCAGAATTCTGTGAAATGAGCACCCCCAACAGAGAAATGGTGAGACCCAAGTCTGAACTCAAGCCAGGTTTCTGCAGCTTTTCCCACTGTCTAATCTCTCCAATTGTCAAATGAAACCAAGCCTGATTGCTTTGGCCAAACCAACTGCTGAAACACCAGGCTTTTTCTGTGGCTCAGACACACACTGACACTTTCCCCTTTACTGTAGCCTCTAGAAGATGCTTATGTGTTTATGGCTCTTGTAATCTCCTCATGGGTTAGTTCAGATCAGTGAACCACAATGACTAACTACCTTGAAAATACATTGTTGTGCTTTTTGTGTATCTAATTTTTTGCAGCATTATAGAACAGAATAAACAAATGTTAAATATAAAGCATAGGGAATAGTAGATACATAGTTAGAAAGAAAGCACAGGAGGAAATAAAATAAATGTGCTATTTTGTGCTGTAGAGAGACTACTATCTATATTTACACTGCTATCAGTGCCCATGGGCAAAATACAGAGCTGAATTTGACCTTGATGAACCAATGTCTGTGTGTGTGTGTGTGTGTGTGTGAGAGAGAGAGAGAGAGAGAGAGAGAGAGAGAGAGAGAGAGTGTGGGTGGTAGTATCATCCATTGTGGAAATGGAAATGTGCTCTCACTTGTTGACCCACTCCCCACTCATTTCTCTCTTATGTTCACTCAAATCTCAAGTCATTGATTGCATGACAGACATTACAAGACAAAACAATATCTAATAAAATATTTAAAATAAATATGTACTTTTTCCTACCACAGTGTGTGTGTGAATGTGTGACAAAGAGAGAGAGAGAGAGAGAAAGAGAGAGAGCGAGAAAGAGAGAGAAAGAGAGAGAGAGAGAGAAAGTGTGGGTGGTATCATCCATCGTTGATGCGCTCTCACTTGTTGCCTCACTCCCCCCCTTATTTCTCTCTTATGTTCATTCAACGTTCACTAGAATACAGTTCTAGCTACAGTGTATAAAGCACACAAAGATATTTCATTGTCTGTGTGATCAAATGCCAGCATAAGACATCACAGTACTGCATACCTGACCTGACACTAGGGGTTGGGGGAAAACAATCGAAACTCAGATGTATGGTGATTTCTTTTGCTACAATTGCTCAATATCGATAAAACTTTTTTTTTTTTTTTACCAATGATTCATCTAAATATTTTCTGTTGCTATCTGTTTGTAACACAACAGAGCGAAAGCAGAAAATGCAGAAAATACATGTTGTAGAAGCCACATATGTTTATGATCTCATTTATGTTGTTTGTTGATTATTGTGTTATGCGCTGATATTGTAGGCGGTGGGCATTT
>NC_045733.1:18344117-18344967 GCF_008692095.1 Etheostoma spectabile
CTGGGCTATTTCATGAACGTTTGAGTGGAAGGGGGTATACAGTGGTGTGAAAAAGTGTTTGCGCCTCCATTCTGTTCCTTTGCATGTTTCTCACATTAAGTGTTTCGGAACACAAACCAATTTAAACAATAGTCAAGGACAAACACAAGTAAACACAAATGCAATTTGTAAATGAAGGTGTTTATTTAAAGGTGAAAAAAAATCCAAACCATCATGGCCCTGTGTGAAAAAGTGATTGCCCCTAACCTAATAACTGATTGGGCCACCCTTAGCAGCAACAACTGCAACCAAGACGTTTGCAATAACGTGCAATGGGCTTTACAGCGTCCTGGAAGAATTGGCCCACTCATCTTTGAGAATGTCCTAATTCAGTTACATTAGAGGGTTTTCGGCCAGAACGGCCTTTTCAGGTTATACCACAACATCTCAATAGGATTCAGGTACGGACTTTGGCTAGGCCACTCCAAAGTCTTCATTTGTTTTTCTTCAGCCATTCGGTGGTGGACTTGCTGGTGTGTTTAGGATCATTGTCCTGCTGCAGAACCCAAGTTCGTTTCAGCTTGAGTACACGAACAGATGGTGGACATTCTCCTTCAGGATCTCTTGGTAGACAGCAATTCATAGTTCCTTTTATCACGGCAAGTCTCCGGTCTGACGCACACCCAGCCCTATATATATATATATATATACTAATACCATACTAATGCTGTGTTCGACCCCCTTTCGCCTTCAGAACTGTCTTAATTCTACGTGGCATTAATTCAACAAGGTGCTGAAAGCATTCTTTAGAAGTGTTGGCCCATATTGATAGGATAGCATCTTGCAGTTGATGGAGATTTGTGGGATGCAC
>NC_045733.1:18344992-18361325 GCF_008692095.1 Etheostoma spectabile
ATCCAGGGCACAAAGCTCCCGTTCACCACATCCCAAAAATGCTCTATTGGGTTGAGATCTGGTGACTGTGGGGGCCATTTTACTACAGGAACTCATTGTCATGTTCAAGAAACCAATTTGAAATGATTCAAGCTTTGTGACATGGTGAATTATCCTGCTGGAAGAGCCATCAGAGGATGGGTGCATGGTGGCCATAAAGGGAGGACATGGTCAGAAACAATGCTCAGGAGACTGGCATTTAAACGATGCCCAATTGGCACTAAGGGCCTAAAGTGTGCCAAGAAAACATCCCCCACACCATTACACACCACCACCAGCCTGACAGTGGTAACAAGGCCTGATGGATCCATGTTCTCATTCTGTTTACGCCAAATTCTGACTCCACCATCTGAATGTCTCAACAGAATAAATACTCATCAGACCAGGCAACCTTTCAGTCTTCAACTGCCAATTTGTGTGAGCTCTTGCAAATTGTAGCCTCTTTTACCTAATTGTAGTGTAGATGAGTGGTACCTGGTGGGGTCTTCTGCTGTTGTAGCATCCGCCACAAGGTTGTGGTGTTGTGGCTTCACAAATGCTTGCTGCATACCTCGGTTGTAACGAGTCAAGTTGCTCTTCTAAGCTTGAATCAGTCGGCCCATTCTCCTCTGACCTCTAGCATCAACAAGGCATTTTCGCCCACAGGACTGTCGCATACTGGATGTTTTCCCTTTTCACACCATTCTTTGTAAACTAGAAATGGTTGTGCGTGAAAATCCCAGTAACTGAGCAGATAGTGAAATACTAGACCGGCCCGTCTGGCACAAAAAACATGCCACGCTCAAAATTGCTTAAATCACCTTTCTTTCCATTTGACGGTTTGGAGTTCAGGAGATTGTCTTGACAGCGACCACACCCCTAAATGCATTGAAGCAACTGCCATGTTATGGTTGATTAGATAATTGCATTAATGAGAAATTGAACAGTGTTCAATAATACCTTTGAGTGTATATTATATATATATATATATATATATATATATATAGATATATATATATGTTTGTTCACAGAGAAGGGGCGAAGCTAGGAGCAAACATTTCTTGACCGCAGCAGCGCAGTATTAACGCAATTATTTACTCCTCAGGTAACAATTACATTTGGTAACTGCAGTGCTAAGTGTATAGAACAAATGGAGAAGAAGAAAATAAAATAATTGCAATGCAATCGCAAGAGCATCATAGTGGCATCTCTCAGTGTTTAGTCCCTCGCGGCAGCACTTTGGACTGCTTACAGCTGCAATACTGCGTACTTCTTTACAAATTAAATAAATGTCAGTCTGACGTGCACTTTTTTTAGAGAACCAAAGTTTTTTGAAATGTCTAATTATAATATCTCTAGAAGTGTATTTTTTCAACTTTTGTTTTGTTAAAGGAGGGAAAGAAAATCACAATACTTCTGGAACTGCAAATAAATGGAAATTGCAAGACAAATCAAATCGGCACCTATGGTCGTAAAAGAATGGAATCGGGAAAAAAGATATCGTCCCAGCCCTACTGACCGCCATACGGGGGTGAGAAATAAAACAAACCACCAAACATTAGGTGTCGCCAAAGATGATAGAACATACCTCTAATGTGAGTTGACATGCACAAGCATGCAAGAACAGGAAACAAGCTGCTATTGTCAGCCTCATGCCTGGGAATATGATGTGGATAAATTTACAGTGGTTCCATGACACATCATCAAGCCTCCCAACCAGGAAGCTACTGTTTCAGTGAGAGAGAAATGACCACCCTAATTCTCACTGCAGTGGCACTGCATAGTTGACTGTATTGACCACTGCAGCTTCACTAGTGCAACAGTAGTGCAAACAAATAAAAACTCAACTGCATTCTTTTATCAGGGCCTCTATTTCTAAACCGAACAGAAGAGCTCAGTATATTGAGTCATGTCCCTTGCCTTGGGACTATTAAAGGAAGGATTGGTTTCTAGGGATGATTCCATTTTAATACAACGGGGGTCTTATGGGCATTATTCCTATTAGTTATAATTAACTGTAATTGTTTTTAAGAAATTTCGGAGTCCTGGGCCCATACATTGAGGTAATCTCTTCAACGCAGCGGTCCAGGGTTCAACTCCGACCTGCGGCCCTTCGCTGCATGTCATTCCCCCTCTCTCTCCCCTCTTCTCCCCTTTCATGTCTTCAGCTGTCCGGTCAAATGAAGGCCTACAATCCCCAAAAAATAATATAAAAAAAGAATAATAAAGACATTTTCTGAACCTGGGAACACGGCTACATACCCACACCAGTCTGATAGAAAAGAAATATAAGCAGTCAGACCATCAAACAGGTTGTAAAGAAACCAACATGTTCGCCAGATTAGTTAAAGTACCATTTTATTTAGTTGTGTTTCTGGTGTTTAGCCTAATCTTATGTAAGACATGGGGTGGAAAAATAACAGTAACAACTTTGCGTATAACACCGTTTTCTGTATAAATAAACATCCTACAGATGCTGCAAGCCATTCAATCTGTTTCAGTATGCGCAGACAGACTGTCTGAATAGAACGCCTGCTTGTGTTACAAGGGAGAGACTTAGAGAAAGAAAAATTAGCTTGACATAAGGCCGAAGGGACATTTACAAGAGAGAGAAGAGTCGGGAACAAATTGGAGATTTCACACTGTATGTAAATCATTAGTAGACTCTACTGATGCTTTAATATATCAGCCAAAAAGAAAGAAAGGATGACTCAGAAAAAGGAGCAGCTCAGAGTTGGACACAGGCGTGTATCCATCTAAGAGAATGACTTACTTGCGTTACATCTCCACAACTCATTAAACTAGTATTAAGTCTTACTGCGCAGTTTCTCAGCAATCGGGGTGAGGTAAATGCTTTCTCTTGAATGCAAATAAAAAGACTGTGGCAATTACTCTATTCTTTGGAATTAATTTAATGGAAGTCTTTGGAATGTACATCTTACTCACACTTAAGTTTGAATACCAAAAATGAGCATTTCAATGTACAAAATCCTTTACCACACAGCCTTTACTAAAAACAATCATACACACTGGCCCATCTGTATGTAAACCATCTGTCTCAATGCACGTATCGCCTTTTCCCCAGGCCCCAAACAGGAAGTACATCCTATGTCCTGATTGTTTAGACTGCACCAGCACACGCACGCACACATGCACGTACGCATGCATGCATAGACGCACACACCTAATCTCAGCTGGAGGTGAAAAGGGGATGCTGGTATTGGTCACTCTCTCCTGGCTTTGTTTCCGCTGGAAGATATTCACTAACAATTTCACATTATTCCCTCATTTTTTATTTTCATATCCTTCCAAAGGAGAATTAAAATGAACATTTTATCAACAAAAGCCAAACAAAGCTTCCCCTGTGCACTTGTTCACAATTCAAGTCATAATTTGGTGAGAAAGTCACAGAGACTCTTGTGTGAATGATTTGCAGTGGAGGAATGATTTACAGTGAAAAGAGTTTCCCAACTCTTTGGAAACACACTAAAGCCTTTTCACACATATTAAAAGTACAACTTTTACAGACAGTCTTCACACCACACAACACACACACACCACACACACACACACACACACACACACACACACACACAAAGAGTGCATAGCACTATCTTTGTGGGGACCTGCCATTGACATGCATTCTCTAGCCTCTACCTTAACCTTAACCATAAAATAAATGCCTAACCTTAACTCTACTTCACCTAACCTGATTTAACCCTAATCCTAAACCAGTCTTTACCCTCAAACAGCCCTTTAAAGTTGTGGGCTCCAGCATTTTGGCCCCCCAAAGTTGTTGGGACTCCACAAGTATATGAACTCCTGTTTTGACCCAACAAATATAGTTAAACACCCCCCCCCCCACCGACACACACACTCTAAGCAGGGTAGGAAGCTTTTGACAGGCAATGAGCTCATGAGATCTGAATGTCTTCCTGTGGTGATGCTTTTCTGTAGCTTCTCACAACTATTCCCCTTTTTCATTCGTTTTCTCACAGTGTGGTGCCCCTCTCTTCACACACACATACAACTTGTCTCCCCCCTGTCAAATCTTAGAATGGATATAGGAACAAAAAAGCTTAATTCTGGATCTAAGATTCTTAATATGCTAAACTGTTGTATATTTTTCTACTTCAGGAATAGCAGGTTTTAGGTTGCTAGGTTGGCGATTTAGTCTCAGATTAATGTGTCGTGTGTCTCTGTGTGTGAGAGTGTGGCAGCTAAACATTAAGCTTAACAAATGGCCAGGGTCTAAATCAGATAATTAAGAGTTATGGTGGGCACGGTGCCTGAGTAAGAATGTGTAATGTCACAGCCTCTGTACAGCTAATTTATAAATTTTTCTATTTTCAGTGAATAAAAAATCATATAAAAGCATATAATCACTGAGCTGTGTCAGAGATTTCATATCGTGAAACATATCTTAAATCATTTATGCTACGAGAGTTGAACAGCCTCACAGTTAACAGCAGACGCTGTACCATAAAACACTCTGAAATGGCTTCAGAAGTCTTTCAAACCACATTGGGAGCCTGACATCGGAGCGGAGTGGCCTCCTTCATAATGGGGTGTACGCAGATATGTAATTGCAAGCACACTTAACACAGCTGATGTTACTTTGAATTATATAGAATCACGTCAGCAGGGTTAAAATAAAGCGTTTGATCAAGAGAAACAGCATGTGCATGTGTGCTTTTAGCGCGTTGTAAGGGCTAAGTTAATGAAGACATTTTTTAGAAAGTGTGTAGAATTAGCACTCATCAAGTCTTCGATTTGCAATTGAGCTGACTTCTGGCACTCACGGTGAGGAGCAGGAGTATGTGGAGTTTTGATAAAAAGACACCAAAAAAATATTAAATTATAAACAAAACAAAAAACAACACATTTTGACATTAGCAGGTCTAAATCAGGGTTCAAATAACACCTAACTTCTTAAGCATCATTCAGGGATGTGTCCTAAATGTGTAAAGGTAGTTGCAATATCTTATTTGAGAGCAAGGCTTTTAGTTTGAGGGTGGAAGTTTATAATAGGATAAGGGCGAGGTTACGGGTGAAGTGCAGATGGTTAAGGTTAGAGTTATGAGCCAGTAAATGAATCAAGCATGATATAGGACTCCAAAGTATAGTATACACACCTAACTATGTGTGTTTATGGGTCCGTCCTCTGGGAACGGACAATCGTTATCACCACACTGACTGCCTTTAGTGTTAGCTTGGGAGGATTTTAGCTGGTGCTAAAGAAACAAAAAGGGGGCGTCAAAGGCCAGTCCTTCCCCTCCTCATCTTGGCCACTCCTCTCCTCCCTCAGCGTCCCTCTACTTCTATCCCACCCCCCTCCACAACCCTGGCACACTGCTCTTTTGGTGGTTTCCAACCAAAACAACTGGAGCATTTTAGGGGTTGCCATGCAAATCACAACTTTCTACAAAGGGTTATTCAAAGAAACGTCCAAATGGTATGTGCAACTTTTTTATGCCAGCAGCTTACTGCTGTGCTTGATGCACAGTTTAAGAGTTTGTAGATGCTCAGAAATTGCTTTGAATATGAAATAGAGTTCAGTCCTTCTGTGCTTTTATATCCCAACGTCTCTGGCTGGAGGTCACTTGGCAGACGGGGGTGGAGTGACCCAGCCTTTTGGAGAGGTCAGTTTTCTTGCACAGGGAAATCCCGCTGTGGCCATTATGCCTCTCACTTGAGCCTGTGGACTGAGACCTAACTAAAACTGACAGGAAGGTAACCTAGGGCAACGATCAACGCTAAAACTAGCTTCTGTTGTCCACTCTGTGTGTTGGAGGACACAAGTGGTCTTTCATTGAACAAACAGAAGGCAGAGTAGTTTTACTGTATGGGTTTGTTCTTACTAAGTTTATCTAATGTAAAGGAGAAGCTGTGAGCTGCAGGCTTTCATTGATCTACTTTGAGATGAGGTCAACAGCCATGAGGATTTAGACGCACACTATCACACAGTTTCATGTCAAAAGACAGCAGATAAACAGGTTTGTCCTTTTGCTGATATCACAAGATCTCTAATACTCGTGCCGATTTAGTAGTAGTAATGGAAGTTGTCACCCGCCAACACATGATGTGTCTGCCAACTCACAATTAGCCTTCACACCCACATCCACACACTCATGCACACAAAGACATACAAGGAACACAACGCAAATATGAACCGTTTCCAGATAAAGTAATATTAATCCCATGCTTTGCCCCAATGTGCTAGCTGTGTTGGCAGTTTTCTGCTACACTACTGAGATGCAGCGTGCTGTATGCAGCTCTAAGCATCATCTATGCAGTATTTGATTGGATCCTGGAAAATTCAAGTGAGCAGGCATCATCCATCTCCTTAGGAACTCAGCTGTGTTAGAAGAAGTCCAACATTTGGCAAAGTTACACCCAGAGACTGGCTTCTGCTCATAAACTTACAGTATAACTACATAAATGAAGGAATGCACTTACCCTCTGGCATAAACACAAATCATATTAGGATGTTCAATGTGAGGCATTATGATTTGTGGTAGCAATATATGGGATAACCCTCAGGCCCCAAAGAAATATTGCCAGAGACTAAAGTGGCTATGTTAAAAAGCTAAAGAGCTTATGGTCCCGTCTCACAGAGGACTGTAAGGCCCTGTTTGAAAGCAAAGGCCATGGATTTAAACATGCAATGACCTATTTCTCATGTCAGCATTTTGTCAAGGTGAGTGTGAGTAACAAATACATACACTGTACAATGTTTGCACATTAGTATTACTTTGAAAAAACAGCTCTGATGTACTTACCATACCCAATATATTATCTAGCTACAGTATCTTTAAAAAATTGTAAATACAGACATCAGAACAGTTACATGGAAGCATGTTAAAATGAATAATAAAAAATGTTTAGAAAATATTATTGTGAAAATGTTAGAATCTGGTTGTAAGTGTTGCTGTTGTGTGAAACACAACAGACTAACAAACACGTCCAGGCACCACCATTAATGTCATTTTCTTGGTCATAAGAATATGTTTTAAACATAAAAAAGATTTTCATTGTTTTTCACTTAATTTCCCAATCTGGCTGTATACTAAAAGTATTTTGGTATGCCATTTTTGTATGAACTACATGTCAATTCATATATCATGTGATAATCATATACATGCTTAGACTAAAAAGAAAAATCCCAGTGCACTGTAGTAGCATCATTTAAGAAATCAATGGAGTGGGTGTATAGGTTGTGAGCCTGACATTTGGGGTTTCCAATACACGTACATTTTCAATATTTAAAATCTGCAAATGCAGCAACATTTTGATTCTAATGAATTAATACACACTTCACTACTGAGATGCCAATTGAATTTTTGATAAGTCAGGTATGCAGACATGCTAATGAGACAGAGGAGACATCCAAGTGGCAATACTCCTCTATAATGCCCTAATGTGTGTGTAATTCTGTTTTGTTTAGTTGCTGGTATTCATAAGCAAACACAAAATAAACACTGCATTAGGCTGACATATGGCTAATTTAAAGAGATGACATTACTGTCCCAATTATGTACATGTGTGAATTTCTATGCGTAATGGAATCTTGGTCTGATACTAGTAGGCTCTGCAGGGACTGTCTCTCCAGAATATTGTCAGTCTGTATCTGTGGGCTAAGGGGTGAAGTCTGTTTAGCCCCGTCAGCAATAGAAGCTCTTGTTCTGTATCCATCCCAAGGTGACTTCTCTGTGTGCAGGCATATCCATGAAACAGCTCCCTAACACTCTCTCCTCTTGTTCTCCCACACACTCAGATACCACTTTAGATACCACTGGGCAATTGCTTTCATACATTTGTTTTTTCCACTCCTTCCTCTTCCTCATCTCATTTCCATAATTGCAGGAAGGAAATCAAAATGCAAACTGCAAAATGACAAAAATGATGGGTGTATTCATTAAAATCCTCGTCGCTGCCTTTGGCCTGGAGTTCAGTCAGGTTAGGCTTTGGCTCAGTGCCAACACACAAGCACCTGACCTTTCCCTCCTTTAGTTTTCAAAGTGGAGAACGTCCACACACACACTTCCCACACAATCTCTCTCACACACGGGCAGAACATTGCATTTTGGAGGACTGTCTGTGAATTTGTGTTAGAGATGAGCAGCCAGAAAACAAACTACACCATTCTGTGTTAACACCTTTTGTGTGGAACTGCAGGTGTGTGGCAGAAAGTAATAGGCCGTTGTCCTGTGTCTACAGTAGGTCATCTATTTCAGGCCAGGTTATTCTCTACATCGGAGTAGGTGTGCTAATTTCTCTCTGTGTCCTTTCCTGTTTCTCTCTTTCTCTATCTCTTTGTCTGTCTTTCTGCTCTCTTTTTCTCTTAATGAATAGAGGATTTAAGGGCTGCTTAAGGGTTAAGCACAGAGTTCAAACTCCAATACACACTTGGATGCACATAAACATCAGCAAGCTGGATGACACACCTACTTTAAGATCAGCTGACAGTTACACACACCCACACACACACACACACACACACCACACACACACACCACACACCACCACACACACACACACACACACACACACACACACACACACACACACACAACACTTGCTTGTCCCTTGAGAGGAAACTGCATGGACTTTTATCTACTCCCAGAAGATGTACCTAATCTTTTTGTGGCTTTGCTCGTGGGACCTGGTCTTAATCCGGTAATGGTGGCTGTGACCCATAATGTAACTGTTTTAACAGGTTTTTACATTAACATTTATTCATTTGACGCTTTTGCCAAAGTCATGTACAAATGGAAATACAATCCAAGTCACTGTAGATCAAGAAAAATCACAGCTAAGACTAAAGCACATGACACTGTCAAAATCTTAAAGTATTTATGTTGTCACGTGAAGTACTCCGAAATACACTGTAAGCCAGAATTGCATTTAACAATTGTAATCTTTAGTTAATTCGTATTCTAAATCCCTATTTGTCAAAGCCACCATGGTGCTTTAGGAGATATGTTTACTCTCTGCAGCTGTATTAAAACTAAACCCCAAACCTGCTTTCCAGCTCTCATATTGTTATTGATAGAAATGAACAAAACACCTAACCTGGTCGCAAAAGTTACACCAACACTAGGTCTCACAATCTTGCACATACAGTATAATAATTGAGTTGAAAGGTTAGTCTTACACAAAATACTTACGTATATAGTTTAATCTTCAAATTGGGGTCTAATATTGAATTTCTTATCTGATAATATTCTCATTTGAATAAAGTTAAAAAGCTCCTACACATATAAAAGAAAAACTTGCTTCAGCCTGCAATACGTGACACTCAGATAGATAACGTAATGTTATTGATTTTGATCATAACCAGACTGCATTTCTAATGGGAACACACATTAACACACATCCTCAAGGCAGCCAGCATCCTGACAACCGTGCACTATAACTCAAAAACTCACCCCCTTCACAGCAAAACATGCACGCACACACATGAGATTACAACCTTAAATAACCTTCACAGTCCAATCTAAACCTCAATCTTAATCACTGGTCACATCCTTAAACTTGCTCCTATCCAGAGCAGTTCTTACCTTTGTGACAGTCAGGCAGAATCAGTGGGTGAGGAGCAGGCCAGTGTCCCCTTCAAGCAGAGAGAAACGCCGCAGGAGTGGCCAGAGTGATGAGGAGAAAGGAGGGCAGCTCTGCTGAATATAGCAGAGAGAGGGAGAGAGAAAGAGGAGGGGACAGACAGTGGTAGTGTGTCTGGCTCACTAAATACGAAAGGCAGATTGCTGCTGCGTGAAGTAATGGCTGCAGCCGCGTGCGGTTGGTTACTACAAACAGGGAAAAGCGCCTCCCCGTTAGTTCCCCGCCTGCCTCCCTCCCCAACGGCACATACCAAACAAACACACACGCAACCACACACACACACACACAACACACAACAGATGATGCACTGCACACAATATCTGCCCTACTCTCTCACTTCGGTCTCTCGCAAGATTAGTGATGGGCTAATACCGCTTTGATGAGCAAGTCAGGCCGGGCTGCACGAGGAGGCGGAAGCAGTGCTTCCTGGGACAGGAGAGAGAGGACCTGCGAAAACGAGAGAGAAGGGAGGAGGGAGTTGGACACTGTGGTCGCAGGCTCTGCTTTAGGCATGGAGCAAGCTGCAACGTGTCATTCCGCTACCCACTGGGGTCTGGCTGGACTGAACCCAACTGCAAACCACCACCCTAGGTTGTGTGTCCCGTTGCCATATCTGTGACCTGGGGAGTTCTCATTCTGTTTACGCCAAATTCTGACTCCACCATCTGAATGTCTCAACAGAAATAAATACTCATCAGACCAGGCAACCTTTTTCCAGTCTTCAACTGTCCAATTTTGGTGAGCTCTTGCAAATTGTAGCCTCTTTTACCTAATTGTAGTGTAGATGAGTGGTACCTGGTGGGGTCTTCTGCTGTTGTAGCCCATCCGCCACAAGGTTGTGCGTGTTGTGGCTTCACAATGCGTTGCTGACATACCGCGGTGTAACGAGTCAAGTTGCTCTTCTAAGCTTGAATCAGTCGGCCCATTCTCCTCTGACCTCTAGCATCAACAAGGCATTTTCGCCCACAGGACTGTCGCATACTGGATGTTTTTCCCTTTTCACACCATTCTTTGTAAACCTAGAAATGGTTGTGCGTGAAAATCCCAGTAACTGAGCAGATAGTGAAATACTAGACCGGCCCGTCTGGCACAAAAAACATGCCACGCTCAAAATTGCTTAAATCACCTTTCTTTCCATTTTGACGGTTTGGAGTTCAGGAGATTGTCTGACCAGGACCACACCCCTAAATGCATTGAAGCAACTGCCATGTTATGGTTGATTAGATAATTGCATTAATGAGAAATTGAACAGTGTTCAAAATACCTTTGAGTGTATATATTATATAATATATTATATATATATATATATATATATATATGTTTGTTCACAGAGAAGGGGCGAAGCTAGGAGCAAACACTTTTCTTGACCGCAGCACGCAGTATTAACGCAATTATTTCTACTCCTCAGGTAACAATTACATTTGGTAACTGCAGTGCTAAGTGTATAGAACAAATGGAAGAAGAAAGAAAATAAAATAATTGCAATGCAATCGCAAGAGCATCATAGTGTGCATCTCTCAGTGTTTAGTCCCTCGCGGCAGCACTTTGGACTGCTTACAGCTGCAATACTGCGTACTTCTTTACAAATTAAATAAATGTCAGTCTGACGTGCACTTTTTTTAGAGAACCATAAGTTTTTTGAAATGTCTAATTATATAATATCTCTAGAAGTGTATTTTTCAACTTTTGTTTTTGTTAAAAGGAGGAAAAGAAAATCACAATACTTCTGGAACTGCAATAAATGGAAATTGCAAGACAAATCAAATCGGCACCTATGTGTCGTAAAAGAATGGAATCGGGAAAAAAGCATATCGTCCCAGCCCTACTGACCGCCATACGGGGTGTGAGAAATAAAACAAACCACAAAACATTAGGTGTCGCCAAAGATGATAGAACATACCTCTAATGTGAGTTGACATTGCACAAGCATGCAAGAACAGGAAACACAGCTGCTATTGTCAGCCTCATGCCTGGGAATATGATGTGGGATAAATTTACAGTGGATTCCATGACACATCATCAAGCCTCCCAACCAGGAAGCTACTGTTTCAGTGAGAAAATGGACCACCCTAATTCTCACTGCAGTGGCACTGCATAGTTGACATGTATTGACCACTGCAGCTTCACTAGTGCAACAGTAGTGCAAACAAATAAAAACTCAACTGCATTCTTTTATCAGGGCCTCTATTTACTAAACCGAACACTGAAGAGCTCAGTATATTGAGTCATGTCCCTTGCCTTGGGACTATTAAAGGGAAGGATTGGTTTCTAGGGATGATTCCATTTTAATACAACGCGGGTCTTATGGGCATTATTCCTATTAGTTATAATTAACTGTAATTTGTTTTTAAGAAATTTCGGAGTCCTGGGCCCATACATTGAGGTAATCTCTTCAACGCAGCGGTCCAGGGTTCAACTCCGACCTGCGGCCCTTCGCTGCATGTCATTCCCCCTCTCTCTCCCCTCTCTCTCCCCTTTCATGTCTTCAGCTGTCCGGTCAAATGAAGGCCTACAATCCCCAAAAAATAATATTAAAAAAAGAAATACATAAAGACATTTCTGAGACCTGGGAACACGGCTACATACCCACACCAGTCTGATAAGAAAAGAAATATAAGCAGTCAGACCATCAAACAGGTTGTAAAGAAACCAACATGTTCGCCAGATTAGTTAAAGTACCATTTTATTTAGTTGTGTTTCTGGTGTTTAGCCTAATCTTATTGATAGACATGGGGTGGAAAAAATAACAGTAACAACTTTGCGTATAACACCGTTTTCTGATATAAATAACATCCTTACAGATGCTGCAAGCCATTCAATCTGTTTCAGTATGCCGCAGACAGACTGTCTGAATAGAACGCCTCTTGTGTTACAAGGGAGAGACTTAGAGAAAGAAAAATTAGCTTGACATAAGGCCGAAGGGACATTTACAAGAGGAGAGAAGAGTCGGGAACAAATTGGAGATTTCACACTGATATGTAAATCATTAGTAGACTCTACTGATGCTTTAAATATATCAGCCAAAAAGAAAGAAAGGATGACTCAGAAAAAGGAGCACTGCTCAGAGTTGGACACAGGCTTTGTATCCATCTAAGAGAATGACTTACTTTGCGTTACATCTCCACAACTCATTTAAACTAGTATTAAGTCTTACTGCCAGTTTCTAGCAATCGGGGTGAGGTAAATGCTTTCTCTTGAATGCAAATAAAAAGACTGTTGGCAATTACTCTATTCTTTGGAATTAATTTAATTTGGAAGTCTTTGGAATGTACATCTTACTCACACTTAAGTTTGAATACCAAAACTATGAGCATTTCAATGTACAAAATCCCTTTTACCACACAGCCTTTACTTAAAAACAATCATACACACTGGCCCATCTGTATGTACACCCATCTGTCTCAATGCACGTATCGCCTTTTCCCCAGGCCCACAAACAGGAAGTACATCCTATGTCCTGATTGTTTAGACTGCACATGCACACGCACGCACACATGCACGTACGCATGCATGCATAGACGCACACACCTAATCTCAGCTGGAGGTGAAAAGGGGATGCTGGTATTGGTCACTCTCTCCTGGATCTTTGTTTCCGCTGGAAGATATTCACTAACAATTTCACATTATTCCCTCATTTTTTATTTTCATCATCCTTCCAAAGGAGAATTCAAAAATGAACAATTTTATCCAACAAAAGCCAAAACAAAGCTTTCCCCTGTGCACTTGTTTCACAATTCAAGTCATAATTTGGTGAGAAAGTCACAGAGACTCTTGTGTGAATGGATTTGCAGTGGAGGAATGATTTACAGTAGAAAGAAGTTTCCCAACTCTTTTGGAAACACACTACAGCCTTTTCACACATATTATAAAGTACAACTTTTACAGACAGTCTCTCACACACACACACACACACACACACACAAAAACCACACACACACACAAAGAGTGCATAGCACTATCTTTGTGGGGACCTGCCATTGACATGCATTCTCTAGCCTCTACCTTAACCTTAACATAAATAAATGCCTAACCTTAACTCTACTTCACCTAACCTGATTTTAACCCTAATCCTAAAACCAAGTCTTACCCTCAAACAGCCCTTAAAGTTGTGGGCTCCAGCATTTTGGCCCCCCAAGTTGTTGGGACCCAAAGTATAATGAAATCCTGTTTTGGACCAACAAATATAGTTAAACACCCCCCCCCCCCCGACACACACACTCTAAGCAGGGTAAGGAAGCTTTCTGACAGGCAATGAGCTCATGAGATCTGAATGTCTTCCTGTGGTGAATGCTTTTCTGTAGCTTTCTCACAACTATTTCCCCTTTTTCATCCGTTTTCTCACAGTGTGTCTGCCCTCTCTCTTCACACACACATACAACTTGCTCTCCCCCCTGTCAAATCTTAGAATGGATATAGGAAACAAAAAAAGCTTAATTCTGGATCTAAGATTCTTAATCTGCTAAACTGTTGTATATTTTTCTACTTCAGGAATAGCAGGTTTTAGGTTGCTAGGTTGGCGATTTAGCTCTCAGATTAATGTGTCAGTGTGTCTCTGTGTGTGAGAGTGTGCAGCTAAACATTAAGCTTAACAAATGGCCAGTGGTCTAAATCAGACTCAATTAAGAGTTATGGTGGGCACGGTGCCCTGAGTAAAGAATGTGTAAATGTCCACAGCCTCTGTACAGCTAATTTATAAATTTTTCTATTTTCAGTGAATAAAAAATACTATAAAAGCATATACTCACTGAGCTGTGTCAGAGATTTCATATCGTGAAACATATCTTAAATCATTTTATGCTACGAGAGTCTGAACAGCCTCACAGTTAACAGCAGACGCTGTACCATAAACACTCTGAAAATGGCTTTCAGACGTCTTTCAAACCACATGTGTGAGCCTGACATCGGAGCGGAGTGGGCCTCCTTCATAATTGGGGTGTACGCAGATATGTAATTGCAAGCACACTTAACACAGCTGGAATGTTACTTTGAATTATATAGAATTCACGTCAGCAGGGTTAAATATAAAGCGTTTGATCAAGAGAAACAAGCATGTGCATGTGTGCTTTTAGCGTTGTAAGGGCTAAGTTAATGAAGACATTTTGAGAAAGTGTGTAGAATGTAGCACTCATCAAGTCTTCAGATTTGCAATTGAGCTGACTTCTGGCACTCACGTGTGAGGAGCAGGAGTATGTGGAGTTTTGATAAAAAGACACCAAAAAAAATATTAAATTATTAAACAAAAACAAAACAACACATTTTGACATTAGCAGGTCTAAATCAGGGTTCAAATAACACCTAACTTCTTAAGCATTCATTCAGGGATGTGTCCTAAATGTGTAAAGGTAGTTGCAATATCTTATTTGAGAGCAAGGCTTTTAGTTTGAGGGTGGAAGTTATAATAGGATAAGGGCGAGGTTACGGGTGAAGTGCAGATGGTTAAGGTTAGAGTTATGAGCCAGTAAATGAATCAAGCATGATATAGGACTCCAAAGTATAGTAATACACACATAACTATGTGTGTTTATGGGTCCGTCCTCTGGGAACGGACAATCGTTTATCACCACACTGACTGCCTTTAGTGTTAGCTTGGGAGGATTTTAGCTGGTGCTAAAAGAAACAAAAAGGGGGCGTCAAAGGCCAGTCCTTCCCCTCCTCATCTTGGCCACTCCTCTCCTCCCTCAGCGTCCCTCTATCCTTCTATCCCACCCCCCTCCACAACCCTGGCACACTGCTCTTTTGGTGGTTTCCAACCAAAAACAACTGGAGCATTTTAGGGGTTGCCATGCAAATCACAACTTTCTAGTCAAAGGGGTATTCAAAAGAACAGTCCAAATGGTATGTGCAACTTTTTTTATGCCAGCAGCTTACTGCTGTGCTTGATGGCACAGTTTAAGAGTTTGCTAGATGCTCAGAAATTGCTTTGAATATGAAATAGAGTTCAGTCCTTCTGTGCTTTTATATCCCAACGTCTCTGGCTGGAGGTCACTTGGCAGACGGTGGGTGGAGTGACCCCAGCCTTTTGGAGAGGTCAGTTTCTTGCACAGGGAAATCCCGCTGTGGCCATTATGCCTCTCACTTGAGCCCTGTGGACTGAGACCTAACTAAAACTGACAGGAAGGTAACCTAGGGCAACGATCAACGCTAAAACTAGCTTCTGTTGTCCACTCTGTGTTGTTGGAGGACACAAGTGGTCTTTCATTGAACAAACAGAAGGCAGAGTAGTTTTACTGTATGGGTTTGTTCTTACTACGTTTATCTAATGTAAAGGAGAAGCTGTGAGCTGCAGGCTTTCATTGATCTACTTTGAGATGAGGTCAAACAGCCATGAGGATTTAGACGCACACTATCACACAGTTTCATGTCAAAAGACAGCAGATAAACAGGTTTGTCCTTTTGCTGATATCACAAGATCTCTAATACTCTGTGCCGATTTAGTAGTAGTAATGGAAGTTGTCCACCCGCCAACACATGATGTGTCTGCCAACTCACAATTATGCCTTCACACCCACATCCACACACTCATGCACACAAAGACATACAAGGAATCACAACGCAAATATGAACAGTTTCCAGATAAAGTAATATTAATCCCATGCTTTGCCCCAATGTGCTAGCTGTGTTGGCAGTTTTCTGCTACACTACTGAGAGCAGCGTGCTGTATGCAGCTCTAAGCATCATCTATGCAGTACTTTGT
>NC_045733.1:18361335-18363603 GCF_008692095.1 Etheostoma spectabile
TGGAAAATTCAAGTGAGCAGCGCATCATCCATCTCCTTAGGAACTCAGCTGTGTTAGAAGAAGTCCAACATTTGGCAAAGTTACACCCAGAGACTGGCTTCTGCTCATAAACTTACAGTATAACTACATAAATGAAGGAATGCATTACCCTCTGGCATAAACACAAATCATATTAGGATGTTCAATGTGAGGCATTATGATTTGTGGTAGCAATATATGGGATAACCCTCCAGGCCCAAAGAAATTATTGCCAGTAGACTAAAGTGGCTATGTTAAAAAGCTAAAGAGCTTATGGTCCCGTCTCACAGAGGACTGTAAGGCCCTGTTTGAAAGCAAAGGCCATGGATTTAAACATGCAATGACCTATTTTCACTGTCAGCATTTTGTCAGAGGTGAGTGAGTAACAAATACATACACTGTACAATGTTTGCACATTAGTATTACTTTGAAAAAACAGCTCTGGATGTACTTACCATACCCAATATATATTATCTAGCTACAGTATCTTTAAAAAATTGTAAATACAGACATCAGAACAGTTACATTGGAAGCATGTTAAAATGAAATAATAAAAAAATTGTTAGAAAATATTATTGTGAAAATGTTAGAATCTGGTTGTAAGTGTTGCTGTTGTGTGAAACACAACAGACTAAACAAACACGTCCAGGACCACCATTAATGTGACATTTTCTTGGTCATAAGAATATGTTTTAAACATAAAAAAGATTTTCATTGTTTTTCACTTAATTTCCCAATCTGGCTGTATACTAAAAGTATTTTGGTATGCCATTTTTGTATGAACTACATGTTCAATTCATATATCATGTGTCATAAAATCATATACATGCTTAGACTAAAAGAAAAATCCCAGTGCACTGTAGTAGCATCATTTGAAAGAAAATCAATGGAGTGGGGTGTATAGGTTGTGAGCCTGACATTTGCGGGTTTTCCAATACACGTACATTTTCAATATTTAAAATCTGCAAATGCAGCAACATTTTGATTCTAATGAATTAATACACACTTCACTACTGAGATGCCAATTGAATTTTTGATAAGTCAGGTATGCAGACATGCTAATGAGACAGAGGAGACAATCCAAGTGGCAATACTCCTCCTATAAATGCCCTAATGTGTGTAATTCTGTTTTGTTTAGTTGCTGGTATTCATAAGCAAACACAACATAAACACTGCATTTAGGCTGACATTATGGCTAATTTAAAGAGATGACATTACTGTCCCAATTATGCTACATGTGTGAATTTCTATGCTGTAATGGAAATCTTGGTCTGATACTAAGTAGGCTCTGCAGGGACTGTCTCTCCAGAATATTGTCAGTCTGTATCTGTGGGCTAAGGGGGTAGAAGTCTGTTTAGCCCCGTCAGCATAGAAGCTCTTGTTCTGTATCCATCCCAAGGTGACTTCTCTGCTGTTGGCAGGCATATCCATGAAAACAGCTCCCTAGACACTCTCTCTCTCTCTGCTTCTCCCACACACTCAGATACCACTTTAGATACCACTGGGCAATGTGCTTTCATACATTTGTTTTTTCCACTCCTTCCTCTTCCTCATCTCATTTCCATAATTGCAGGAAGGAAATCAAAATGCAAACTGCAAAATGACAAAAATGATGGGTGTATTCATTAAAATCCTCTTCGCTGCCTTTGGCCTGGAGTTACAGTCAGGTTTAGGCTTTGGCTCAGTGCCAACACACAAGCACCTGACCTTTCCCTCCTTTAGTTTTCAAAGTGGAGAACGTCCACACACACACTTCCCACACAATCTCTCTCACACACGGGCAGGAACATTGCATTTTGAGAGCGACTGTCTGTGAATTTGTGTTAGAGATGAGCAGCCAGGAAACAAACTACACCATTCTGTGTTAACATACCTTTTGTGTGGAACTTGCAGGTGTGTGGCCAGAAGTAAATAGGCCGTTGTCCTGTGTCTACAGTAGGTCATCTATTTCAGTCCAGGTTAATTCTCTACATCGGAGTAGGTGTGCTAATTTCTCTCTGTGTCCTCTTCCTGTTTCTCTCTTTCTCTCTATCTCTTTGTCTGTCTTTCTTGCTCTCTTTTTCTCTCTTAATTGATTAAGAGGATTTAAAGGGCTGCTTAAGGGTTAAGCACAGAGTTCAACCTCCAATACACACTTGGATGCACATAAACAATCAAGCAAGCTGGATGACACACCTACTTTAAGATCAGCTTGACAGTTACACACACACACACACACACACACACACACACACACACACACACACACAC
>NC_045733.1:18363619-18367387 GCF_008692095.1 Etheostoma spectabile
CACACACACACACACACACACACACACACACACACACACACACACACTTGCTTCTGTCCCTTGAGAGGAAACTGCATGGACTTTTATCTACTCCCAGAAGATGTACCATAATCTTTTTGTGGCTTTGCCTCGTGGGAACCTGGTCTTAATCCGTTAATGGTGGCTGTGACCCCATAATGTAACTGTTTTAACAGGTTTTTACATTAACATTTATTCATTTGACGCTTTTGTCCAAAGTCATGTACAAATGGAAATACAATCCAAGTCACTGTAGATCAAGAAAAATCCACGAGATGACTAAAGCACACTGACACTGTCAAAATCTTAAAGTTATGTTGTCACGTGAAGTACTCCGAAATACACTGTAAGCCAGAATTTGCATTTAACAATTGTAATCTTTTTAGTTAATTAGTATTCTAAATCCCTATTTGTCAAAGCCACCATGGTGCTTTAGGAGATATGCTTTACTCTCTGCAGCTGATATTAAACTAAACCCCAAACCTGCTTTCCAGCTCTCATATTGTTATTGATAGAAATGAACAAAACACCTAACCTGTCGCAAAAGTTACACCAACACTATGTCTCACAATCTTGCACATACAGTATAATAATTGAGTTTGAAAGGTAGTCTTACACAAAATACTTACAGTATATAGTTTAATCTTCAAATGTGGGGTCTAATATTGAATTTCTTATCTGAATAACTATTCTCATTTGAATAAAGTTAAAAAGCTCCTACACATATAAAAAGAATAACTTGCTTCAGCCTGCAATACTGTACACTGCAGATTAGATAACGTAATGTTATTGATTTTGATCATAACCAGACTGCATTTCTAATGGGAACACACATTAACACACATCCTCAAGGCAGCAGCATCCTGACAACCTTGCACTACTTAACTCAAAAACTCACCCCCTTCACAGACATAAACATGCACGCACACACATGAGATTACAACCTTAAATAACCTTCACAGTCCAATCTAACCTCAATCTTAAATCACTGGTCACATCCTTAAACTTGCTCCCTATCCAGAGCAGTCTTACCTTTGTGACAGTCATGCAGAATCAGTGGGTGAGGAGCAGGCCAGTGTCCCCTTCAAGCAGAGAGCAACGCCGCAGGAGTGGCAGAGTGATGAGGAGGAAAGGAGGGCAGCTCTGCTGAATATGCAGAGAGAGGGAGAGAGAAAAGAGGAGGGGACAGACAGGTTAGTGTGTCTGGCTCACTAAATACGAAAGGGCAGATTGCTGCTGCAGTGAAGTAATGGCTGGCAGCCGGCGTGCGGTTGGTTACTACAACAGGGAAAAGCGCCCCGTTAGGATACTCCCCGCCTGCCTCCCTCCCCAACGGCACATACACAAACAAACACACACGCACACACACACACACACACACACACACACACACAGATGATGCACTGCACACAATATCTGCCCTACTCTCTCACTCTCGGTCTCTCGCAATATGATTAGTGATGGGCTAATACAGCTTATTGATGAGCAGTCAGGCAGGGCTGCAAGAGGAGGCGGAAGCAGTGCTTCCTGGGACAGGAGAGAAGAGGACTGCAGAAACAGAGAGAGGAAGGGAGGGAGGGAGTTGGACACTGTGTCGCAGTCTGCTTCTTAGGCATGGAGCAAGCTGCACGTCATCAGGGTGTATAAAAATGTGTGTGCGTGCCTATGTGTGTAAGTGACAAAGGCATTGATGGAAGGGGACAAGGACATATTGGATTTTTGCACCAAGTTAAGTCCAAACTACACTGAATCTATAGTTATTTTTTTTAAATATGAAAACATTATAGAGACCTAGGTGCAAACACACAGACACACAAAAGAACACACACGGTAAAAGTTGTAGCTGTATTCATGAGCACACTCTTTGACTACGGTTTTATCTCCATCAAATTGGTATATTATTTTACCACATTCTGCTGTTTAAATCAATGCATTCAATGAAATTGGAATTAAAGCGTATTTAAAGCTTTTGTTTTGCATGTGTTTTGTCTGAGTGTAAGACAATTAATTGCAATGGACATCAGTTTGATTTGATTTTGAATGCATTTTCCTTTTTGTGATACATATCACTATCACTAAATATTCTTACGTCCTGACTCTTTACCTTTTGATCTTGAATTTAAATGTTACTCTAAGTCTTCAATCCAAATTTTTATCTCAAAGCAATCCGAATCGGTATAATATCTTCATTTTGGAGTACTTTCTTATATGGAAGATATAATTTATTAATCCTGCCAGGGGAAAGGACACATGTATGGAAGCACAAAGGCACCCACCTGACTTAGAAAGTAACACATCTCTGTCATACTAATTGTGTAAATAGAGGGATTCTAAAGACAAGACAGATTCCAACTCAGTTACCATGGTTTAAACTCCCATTGCTGTGTGAGACTTTTCTCTAGTGTTGCAACGCACAATACTGGCTTTGTTTTGTGCATCTACATGTACATTTTTATTATACTTTATTATTGTGTGTGTGTGTGTGTGTGTGTGAAAGAACTGTAAATGTCTGCACATGCTGGAGTAAAGGTTACTTAGACAGAAGGGATCCATACTGAACGACATGATAGAAATGATCCATTGCAGATAGGTCATCATGGTTTTCTACTGTGGCTCCCAAATTTCAGTCTTTGTTTGGTTAATTTGAGGCCCACTCTCAGCATTTCCTGTCTAAAACAATAGCATTTCCTGTGTCTGTGTGCATGTTCTGAGTGGGGGTAGAGGCTCTTTAAAATCTATATGAGAAAATATCAGGATTAGAATACAGTCACTAAAGTTGGGCCATGATAAGACATACAGTGGTTGAGCACATTGGGCTTGTTTTATACTTGCTAAAGCTTATTAATGTGGCAGGTTGTGCGTCATTATAAAAAGGATGAAGGATGAACATGTTTTGTGTTACAATAGGTGCATGGACAATCCCAGACTCACATATTTCTTATACGCCTTCCAGCCTCAAGTAGTTTGGCGTTTCAGGCTATTAATAGGAAGAGAACATAAGTATGTTGTTATATACAGTATTTATAGTTATAGTTGTTATATGTCATTTCTCTGACCTGTGTGAGTGTGATCTGAAACTTACATGTTGTGCCATTAGCACTGAACCTTTGTTAAATTCTTCAGGCTGTTGAAAGTATGTTATCTTTCCAATCGACATCATGAAAAAGGTGTGGGAGGAACCGACATCATCCACTGGGTGGACGTGGCAAATACAGGGACCTGTGAACCAAGAATTCCACCAGACATCTACATGATCCTTTAAAAAAAAAATAGAGGTTGAATATTCATAGAGAAAGTCAGCATGCATGTCAACAATAATCATTTTTGATAAATGAAACAATAAACAAGAGTAATCCCTTTCTGGCTTGGCTGTATGCGTTTAAATCCATGTTTCCTTTCTGTTTCAGTGAATTATGGCAAGTCTGTTTTTTAAAAGACACTATTTTGTTGTTATATTGTGACTGACAGCATTGCAACCTGGGAGAACTGACTATATTTAACAGTTTGCTGCCATCGTGTGGTGAAGTCATAGTATTACCTTCAAGGAGTTAGACATGGCTGATATTGTCATTGTAATTTAAAAATTCTTATTTTCTGAAGACTTTTAGAAAGACGTATTTTTAACAATACTTTTAAAGTGAAGGGCTTCAAACTAGTTGTGGATTTTCAAACTAATTTATTAATATGCTGGGATTTCCATTCTCCATGAAGAGATAAAACAAACCCCTTTAAGGAATACACACACACACA
>NC_045733.1:18367397-18369753 GCF_008692095.1 Etheostoma spectabile
CACACACACACACTAAGTAGGCCTAGGCCTATACAGGTGTTGGGCATATAATTAGAATATCATGAAAAAGTTGATTTATGTCTAATTCCATTCAAAAAGTAAAATTTATATATTATATTCATTCACAACACACAGTGTGATATATTTCAAATGGTCTTTTAATTGTAATGATCATAACTGACTACTAATGAAAATCCCAAATCCATTATCTCCGAAAATTAGAATATTACTTAAGACCAATACAAAAAAAGGATTTTTCGAAATGTTGGCCATTTAAAAAGTATGAACATGAAAAGTATGAGCATGTACAGTACTCAATAATTAGTTGGGCTCCTTTTGCCAGAATTACTGCAGTAATGCGGCGTGGCATGCAGTAGATCAGTCTGTGGCACTGCTCCGGTGTTATGAGAGCCCAGGTTGCTGTGATAGTGGCCTTCAGCTCTTCTGCATTGTTGGGTCTGGCGCATCGCATCATCCTATTCACAATACCCCATCGATTTTCTATAGGGTTAAGGTGAGGCGAGTTTGCTGGCCAATTAAGAACAGGGAGACCATGGTCCTTTTACCAGGTACTGGTAGCTTTGGCACTGTGTGCAGGTGCCAAGTCTTGTCGGAAAATGAAATCTGCATCTCCATAAAGTTGGTCAGCAGCAGGAAGGATGAAGTGCTCTAAAACTTCCTGGTAGACGGCTGCGTTGACCCTAGACCTCAGAAAACACAGTCAATCAACACCAGCACATGTCATGGCACCCCAAACCATCACTGACTGTGGAAATTTTACACTGGACTTCAAACAACATGGATTATGTGCCTCTCCTCTCTTCCTCCAGATTCTGGGACCTTGATTTCCAAAGGAAATGCAAAATGTACTTTCATCAGCGAACTTAACTTTGGACCACTCAGCAGCGTTCCAGTCCTTTTTGTCTTAAGCCCAGGTGAGACGCTTCTGACGCTGTGTCTTATTCAAGAGTGGCTTGACACAAGGAATGCGACGGCTGAAACCCATGTCTTGCATACGTTTGTGCGTGGTGGTTCTTGAAGCACTGACTCCAGCTGCAGTCCACTCTTTGTGAATCTCCCCCATATTTTTGAATAGGTTTTGTTTCACAATCTTCTCAAGGGTGCGGTTATGCCTATTGCTTGTACACTTTTTTCTACTAAATCTTTTCCTTCCCTTGGCCTCTCTATTAATGTGCTGGGACACAGAGCTCTGTGAACTGCCAGCCTCTTTAGCAATGACCTTTTGTGTCTTGCCTTCCCTGTGCAAGGTGTCAATGGTCGTTTTTTGGACAGCTGTCAAATCAGCAGTCTTCCCCATGATTGTGTAGCTTACAGAACTAGACAGACCATTTAAAGGCCTTTGCAGGTGTTTTGAGTTAATTAGCTGATTAGAGTGTGGCACCAGGTGTCTTCAATTTTGAACCTTGTCACAATATTCTAATTTTCTGAAATAATGAATTGGGGGGTTTTCATTAGTTGTCAGTAATAATATAATAATCACAATTAAAAGCAATGAAAATGTGAAATCTACCACTCTGTGTGCGATGAATGAATATAATATACAAATTTCACTTTTTGAATAGAATTACTGACACCAAAATCAACTTTTTCATGATATTCTAATTACATGACCAGCAACTGTATTTACTTTTCAGAAAGGCATATCCTTGACTGTGCTGTGTCTGTAAAATCACACATCTCATTGTACAAATTGACTACAGGCTACATAAGTAGTAATAGCAGTTACATGTAATTTATTTTACTGGATTGAACTCTGCATAGTTCATTTTTCACTTCAATTCAATATGTTTTTATGAAAGACAATTAACAACATTAAATAAAGTGAATAATTAGTATAATAATAAACAATTAGATAGTATAAATATTTTTTTAGAAATGTCTATCTGTCTATGTATAGGTCACTGTTACTTGAATTCAGTGGAGCACCTGAGACACATTCTTTAAAACCTCAATGTTATTTTGCGCAACAGTCCGAACCCCAAGGAGTTAATTAAAAATTATAGGACTAAATTATGATAATGAACAGATAAAACTAAGAAAATTCCTCTCTCCCTTCCAAAAATACCTGTGTAGGCTACTAACACTTTGAGCATGTAGCCTATTCCAGGGTGACATAAATACATTTGAACTTTTTTAAATTAATTGATGTTTTTTTTTTTTTTAATAATACCTGGCATTATAAGGTGCTGCAGCCATCATATCTGATAAAATTTCAATGTTTAAATCCTGGAAGGTTTGATACAACGCGGTCTTGACCACCGTTTCGATCGGAGCTCGGCTTTGCGCTTTCCTTGTCGCGACCAAAGACGTCAAACAAAGATGGCGACAAGGTGAC
>NC_045733.1:18369763-18390916 GCF_008692095.1 Etheostoma spectabile
CCAGGTGATATACCAGCGGTGATGACAAATGTAGCGAGGCTATAAGGACTTGGGAAACGGGTTTAAAGCTGAAAACAATTACATAGGGCAATTGTGTTTTGTTTTGTTTCCAGCTGGATAGAAGAGTCTTCAAACCATCTGGAAATATCTTTTAAATGGAGGTAAATCTTGTCAAAAGACCTTTTTTCCGAGTCTATCTTTGCTCAACTAGCTATGACTTGATCGTTAACCATCAAAGCAAACGTGTGAAACGTAAATACAATAATTACTAGAGAAGCAGGGCCAAGTAGAAAGGTATTATAGTGTTTCCTTTTCCTTATGTAACGTATTGTCTAACTAACATTCAATTAAGTGGCATTTAAATTACTAAGCTAGCTAGCTAACAAGTTAATAGCCGATGTTACTGCCCAAAGCGAGTCGAGTGCAGATTTGAGAAGCGCATGCTTCACTTTGTGACGAGTGCCGATTTGAGTTGCGCATGCGACAAGTAGCCTAAAAGACGCTAACGAGAGACTTCCACAATGTGAATGGGTAAAAAATGGACATACTTAACGAAGTTTGTTCACTGCTGGCTACGTTAGCAATAAAAAACATCAAAGGCTGTCACTTGAATGGCATTTTGAGCTAGCTAATGCTTGCAATCAAACAATCATAGATAGCTAAAACGTTTTTGATATGACTGCTAGCTACAAGCTAGCAATCATACACATACACTGTCATTTGAATGGCGTTTTAAGATAACGTTAGCAATCAAATCATAGATAGCTAAACCGTTTTTGAAATGATTTCCGTCTACTGTTATTGTTTGTAATGAGAAAAGCTTATTATTTCATGGATTTTGTTGAAACGGTCCGTTCTGCCTGCATGATCCGTCCTGCGCATGCGCAGATGATAGTCCTGATATACGAGGATTTACGACACTGCACGATCATCCGATCATTCCACACCACAGTAACGGTAGGACACGTCATACTGAAATTTGTGAAATCCATTAAATAATTACATTAAAGTCAATAACAGAAGATGGAAATTATTTCAAATACCTTTTAGCTGTCTGTGATTGTTTGTTTGCTAACGTTAGCTCAAAACACCATTCAACTGACAGCCTTTGTTGTGTTTGATGACTTGTAGCTGGCAGTGAAATAACTTGGTTAAGTAGGTAAATTTTTACTGTATTGACATTGCAGAAGTCTTTCATTACCATCTTGTAGGCTAATTGTTGCAAAGTGACGCATGCGCAAACTCACATCTGCGCTCGCATCGGGCGAGTGTTTTGTTCAAGCTAATTGATTCCCCAATAAATCTGAAGGTAAATGTTCAAAGGTTAGGCTACCAAACTCACCAGAACCTTTTTTTTCTGAATTTGCTTTCAAAGATGAACAAACCCACCAAACCTCAACGCATCAGGGAAATGAATTGAACAATTGGCTTGTCATCTGGCCAATCTATATTTACAGATTTATGATGATTATATCTAGAGTCTTACTCACATCGCAGGCTGTTTAGTCAAACCTTCCCAAACAAGCAAGGGTTTAAAGGCAACAACTGAATGGCTGTAATTGTCTGTGTATAATGGATGTCAAAACATTGCACACTTTGTTTACATGATTTATTGGTTTGCAGACATTATCAAGGACTTTGATAATTGCTCAACATGAATGTTGTGTAACATGAAGACATTTGCTTCACTTCATCACTCTTTGTATTTTCATTTTTATGTTCTTTACAGCAGATGGAAGCCACTTTATATCCACTCCCTCTCAATGTGTAGCTGTACACAAGTAGAAAATATGCGCTAATATAGATTAATCTATACTGTAACAATGGGGTTATGCGTCTTTGAAAATTTGTTAAACTGATCTATCATGCTCTTTAAATGTGCAGCATGTGAGCTCTCCACAGCTGATCAACCCTGTAATTGTGGCAGCAATAAGATGTGCAGAAACCTTACCATGTGCCAGCAAGCCTCACATTCTCAAATATATTGGATGTTTTATTATTCCCTCAACATAATCGTCTGTTGTATATATTGGGCAGTGTTACTCTGTCAATCAGTATTTAATCAATCTCTAGCAGATGACTGTTACAAAAGACAAAACAGATGAATCTGATGTAACCAACCACTGTGCTACACACTCAAGCTGACTACCCCCCCATAGAAACCCTGGTAGGAAAGATGTGCAAACCATTAGAAAAATCTGAAAGCTCCCATAGGGATCCCTATGCTTTGGCCCCTTAGCTGACTCACATTTAGAAACCACATTGTACTAACAGTCAATGGGATGACTAATCTTGCAGACTAAATGTTGCTTGCTTAGGCAGCTTAAAAACTGCAATGTAAAACCAATTTCATGCTTGAGGTGACGCTGACATACAGGGTTCAAACATCCCTTGCAACATCGCAGAAACTTAACTGTACCATCATTTAGTGAAAAAAAAAAAGGTAAACCCGGACTACACATCTGTCAATCTGTTGATAAACTAGTTATTACAACAAGCATTGCAACACATCCACAGCACACAACTTCCACAACAAGCCCACATGGCATATTAAAACATTGAGCCTGGCAACGATTTATAATAAAACACGACAATATAAATATTTTGTGTCCTGAAAAACACACACACACACACAAGCTGCACATACATTACTCTTTTGCTCTGTAACTCATTTTCCTGCATTGGGAGCAAGCTGACAGCAGAGGGAGAAAGAGATAAGAATGGTGGAGGAGAAAGAAGACCATGATATGTGACAAAGGTATGTGGTCGGATTTAATACAGATCTACAGTATGTCGCGTGCACTAAAACCAATACCCCCCCCCCATACCCTTATCTCTTTCTTTCTCCTTTTGGATCCTTTAACAGTGACCCACTGCAGGATTTCCCTTCACTGAAATCGTTGCTCTAGTGGAACATTTAACGCACAGGGACTCAAATTTCAGCTTCCTTAGTGCACAACATTGTGTTCCAACCAGCCACATTCTGCACAAAAAACACACTTCCTCTATCTGAAGCAAAGTGAAGAAGTAGCAGGAGGAATAGAGGGGAGGAGGGCGAGTAGGACCATTTAAGAAATGGATATAGGGATGCAGTAGCTGATAGAGGTTGACAGAAAAATGACAGCAAGTGGAAATGATTGAGGTTCTAATCAATCAGTCTTGTATATTTGGTAGAAGCGCCCACTGCAGAGTCCTCATCAGTGTGTGTGCCTCTTTGTGTAGGTGATGCATAGCTCGACAATGAGCGGACAATTCCACAGTGTATTCACTCAACGGATCCCCTTCTCTTTAAGTCATTTTCCACCGTTTTTTAATTCATCCCAGTCTCCTCTCCAGCTACGTTTCCATTCCTGGTGCCTCTCATTTGCTCTATTTTTTCACCTGCCGGTCATAGGGGCAGATTTACAGAGTTGTCTGATGGAAAAAAAAACAGCCCCCATCCCTCCCAAACCCTTAAATTGTGATTCATGTCAGTGTTGTGGACAGATGCTTTTTTGTGTGTTTATTAATTAGAGAAAATAATCACACTACAATAAATAACACAGGTGCAAAACAGAACTGTCACAGTAAGGCTCATCTTCAATAAAATGATCATATACATGACAGGGCTGTAACATGCGGTAGTTGGCACAGTAAATCAACATAAATGAACCTTAAGAATCACCTATGGTCCAAATGTTAACCTATCCCGGAGTTAACCCGAAGAGAAAAGCACTTCAAATAAAACTAAGCAAAGACACTCATTTGTTGATGGTTGACATATACGGAGAGCATGCCTCCGATGTTTTCCTCCCCTCTAAGAACACCATAAAAGATCTCCACAGATTGTCAGAGACGAGATATATACCCTTTAACACAAAAGGGAGTTTTTCCAGTGCAAGACAGTCTGACAGTCCAAAGCCAGACAATAATACATTGTTTGATAGTGGATTTCCAAGATTTGGCTACGGTATATTTAGCTTTTAAGATGCAGAAAGTAATCATAGATTTCTTTGCCTTACTGAGATTTTGATTTACGGGAAAAATGCCAAAGATGCACAGTTTGGCGTCTAATAATAGCTTGATACCTGTGACATGTAAAATAACATCCATCACTTCACTCCAAAAAGCCTGGATTTGTGGGCGGTCCCATAGGCAGTGATATAATGTGCCCTTTCTACCACATTTGTAGCGTGTGTTTCGGGATTATTGGAGCTGAAGACTGATGCTTTTGAACCTAACGCTGTTAAAACATTGCATAACCTCTCTTCTTTGCTTTTTAAAATGACCTTGGTAAACCTGATGTTGATTTAATATTTTTAAAGGTAATAGATAATATCAGATGTTTTAAGGAGGGAGAAACATCTGTGATTTAGGGTTTAGTGTTGTCCCTGCTTTTGGAAAAAAGACCCAAATTGAGTAACCAGAGACACATATGCATTATTTCTTTACTTCTCTATCTCTTTGTCACTTTGTTTCCATTTCTTTTCCTCTCTGTCTCATACACATGGACCACACAGAGTCTGGAAAACAACATACTCACATTAAGTCAATGACAGCAGTACAAAGGCTCAACATGTGGTTGCACTTAAGCAGACCTTTGCCATCAAATAGGCCTAAAATTAAGAATAAATACTGGAAACAGCACAAAACTTCTTGTCAAATATATTTACGGTAGTAAAAAGATAACAATGTATACTTTGATAATAATGTGTACTTTATTAATCCCGAAAGCGGAAATTGCACTCTGTTGTTATTACACACAGGCCTGAATTACACACATATGCTCAGTACCTGTACTAATGGAGAGATGTCAGAGTGGGCGGGGGCTGCCCATGGAAAGGCTCCCCGAGCAGGAGCTCAAGAGCACCTTGGCAGTGCCCAGGAGGTGAACTGGCACCTCTCCAGCTACCAGTCCACCACCATACTTTGGTCCGTATGGGGACTTGAACCGGCGACCCTCCGGTTCCCAGCCCAACTCCCCTATTGACTAAGCTACTGTCAGGTCTAATACTAATGTTCTTCCATTATGTAACTTTAGAAGAGACAGAAAAGCTAAAACTGCTGGCCTACTCAAAGTGATTCATTTTATCTTTACAATAGCCAGAGCCTATATATTTGTCTCTCGTAAAAGTCAGTAAGCAAGGGGGGAAAAAAAACATTCATAACTTATCATTTTCAGAGGATCATTCACTGAACTGTTTGATGAGTCAGTTTGGCAGACACTGTGCATTTAAATATTCCTTTGGTCACCTCTGTCCCCACTAATGAATATGGAGTGGCTTTTGTGTTTCCATTTGGGGCCAAGTTGAAGTGTCTGACAAATTTCAGACGTGTTTCTTTATATTTTAATGCTTTACTGTGCCATATATGTGCTGAGGCTGGTCTGTTCCACGGATCATTCAGACATTAGACAAATCTTACTGTAAAAACCAAACCTAGACAAAAAAAATATATTTTTAAAATAATCACCCACTATTCATGAGCCACTGACACTGTAAATCATCCCTTTTTATACCCTATTTAATTACCACCATCTTTTGAAACCATAACTTGAAAATAGTTGCAGTCCCATTTACATCCACCCTTTCTATCATCCATCAGTACAAACACACAAACTTTAAGAAAACTTTCCTCTAAGGTCAGCTGAGCAAGTTGCTTCTATCCTCTGTTGCGATGATGTTGAGTTGAAGTGTGTGGAGATGGTTGTGTGGTCTTCCTTCTTTTCCTATCTAAAAAGTAACAAGGACAGACAGGCTAGCTCCTAGTCCAGCGCTAAGTCCAACACTCTTTCTTCAATTGGTGCAGCTCCCCTCATTGCTTACACAGCTTGTTGGCCAGCCTGAAGTTTTCACTCCCAGACTTAGCACTAACAGGCCACGGCTTATCATAAAAGCAGTGGAATGCTCTTGAACCTTCTGTAGAAGTCTGCATCCCTTCCAGCGCGCTGCCAAAAGTGAAAACACACACAAAAAAAGACTCTTGAATCATGTTTGCCTGCACACTTGAGGATCAGAAAGTTGGGTCGGTTGCACGAAAGCTCAAAAATGTCCAAAGAAAATGCATTATCTGGTTATTTCTGACAGTATAAGAACCACTTCTGGGATGTTCAGGAATCAGGATTTGTTATAATTTAGTAAATGTCAGTGTGGTGTCTTACTCCTGTTTTCTGGTTTATATAAGACAAATGGTTTGGATTCTATCTGCAAGGGATGGATTGCATTCCAACGTTCCTCCTGATTGTGTTTGATTTAGCTGTTAATCAAACTTGGAACGCACAAGAGGTCTGATTAGGGCCATCCGGCAGCTGCCTGAAGTCAGTGGCATAGTTCTGCCATATGTCACACAGTGTTGTTCAATCGGGGCATTTGCCTTGATTCATATTGACATAAAGCAATTTGAATGCAATTTCTCCGTGACAGAGATATTGGATCATATTACAAACTTTAGGGAAGACTCCAGGATATCACAAAGTTATTACACAATCAAAATGTTGCTCCAGGCGGTGTACTCCTCGGTTACTGTGTTTTTTATGATGTGCATTTTGTCAGATATTTATTCTCATTTTATAATAGCAGGAAAATGTATAGATATATAGATATTTTTTAATTTGAGGTTCTATGAGTTGATGGCTAAAATAAGCATTTCTAATCTAGATTGCTCTAGATTGACAAATGAGAAATGAATACACAGCGGTTTGGAGAGTCTGTTCTCCAATAACCATGTGTCAGTTTCATAAAAAACACATACAACATGTTTGTTTTGTCATTGTGATCAAAACAGTCCATCTGGAATCTGCTTTGCAGAGTTATGTAGCAGTCCCACTGTAATGGTTCATCATGTTGCAGTTAATAGCTCATAGTCGCTGGCACATCTGGAAACAGCTGGTATTAGGGACAAACATTTGAAGCTCCGAGAGACAGTACAACCACATTAATTGGTTAAAAGTCCATCATTTATTTCTGCATTAAAGACCAAAAACAATTTAATTGTCTAAGTCTGTGCGTTCCTGATGGATTAGAGGTTTGAAGCAGACTCATTTTGCGTCCACGTTGTTTCTCTGATCAGACAGGCATAGAGGCGGATGAACTGTAACTGATGAGTAAAGTGGTGTTCTCAAGACAGCACGTTGCCAGTGATTTAAAAGCAGAAGGAGCACTTCATGAAACTGAAGAGATGTTTGTAACCAGAAGTCTTCAGCTACAAAATGGACTCAGTGCTCATAAACTTTGTAATTGAACAGGGGGTTCCAGCAGTCAAGATTTACAGGGGGCATATTTACCTGTGCTTGGCAGAGGCAAGATACTCAGCATGCTGGGACCCTGTGCAGCTCGGGACCCCGCTCCTGGAATGATGCCATCATCTTCCTGTAAATCACGGAGCAGTAGGGGTCGTTGAAAAAGTGTAAAAGTCTGAGTTGGTATTTCCAGCTAAACATCTCATTCCTGGACACCAGCTGTTTGGCAGCAATATATCTTGGTGGTTTTTGGTAAAGGTAGCTGTGCATTTCTTTCCATGGCTCATTTTTCAGACTTTGTTGTGGACAGTATGTGATGTTCAGTATATCTTTAATGTAGTGTGGTTGCTATAATTGGCAAGGCTGTCGTGTGTGTGCGTGCGTGTGTGTGTGAGTCTGTATGAGCTGTGTACAGAGCCTTTGTTTTATAGTCCAGGTACTCCTCACAATGGCTTCAATTCCCCAGCTACAGTATTAGGATGGAAGAAATTGACTTTAAAAAGGTTTGCATACAAAGTACAATTTTGCGAAGATAGAAGCAGTACTACTAGCACTAGTAGCAGAACTACTAGAAAATAGTGTACCAGAAACGTAGGCCTTACTTTTGACTAGCAGCTGAAATTTGACAAACGAGCTCAGGCAGTTATTCAGTCCTGCCATTTCACCTGAGGAACATTGCAAAAATACATTCATTGTTGTTTTTCAAGCGGATGGAAATGGTTATCCATGCCTTGTGTCCTCCTTAGACTATGGCAATGCTCTTTATTCCTGCCTAAGCCAAGACACTGTTAATTGGTTACAGTGAGTCTAACACTTAGCAGCAAGACTAATTAATATCATTCTCAATTCACGTTACATTACACACAAAACTTTTATTGTCCACCTTAAATGTGAATCAAAACAGTTGGCTGTGCTTTATAGGGGTGTGCCAGTCAGATACTCAGGATTGGTATCAATCCAAACTTGGCCAAAATTAACAAAAAAAGAGAACTTTTTTGCCGCAACATGAATATATAGTATACATATTAAATAAATAAACAAATTACATTGTGTACAGGCTAATATTGAACTAACTAAAATGCAAAGGAATGTAAACAACAGACTTTTTGGTGCAAATTGCATAATGACTCAAACCTTTAACAATAAAGTTGGTGACTGCCCTGTTGTCAACATTGAATTAATGGAGAACTAGCTTAAGTGCAGGAATGTCATTGAATTGCCTTGTTACTGAAAGGGGCTGTAGAAATAAAGTTACCTTGCCTTACAACCCCAGCCTGTCAGTCAAACACCAGGGCATAGAAAACATTGATGTGTCTTCTTGTCTCAGAGGAAGGGTACGTAACGTCAACAGCCCTGCAACCGCTTTCGCCTCGCCATTAATTACAGCAAACGCTGTCTGCATGAAGTTTTGAAAAACTGTAACCACATTTGTAACCTCTTTATCAGCATTGCTGTGACTCGCTGTGACTTCAACAAAACTGTTGCTCGAACTAGTTTGCACGAGTCGCACCTCTGCATGCGCGCGCGTTGGAGCTCTGCTCTCTGTCAATATGCAGAGAGGACAGATGTGCGACTGTGAGAATCTCCAGAAATCCTCCACATGGTGCTGGTGTCTTATTCACATGACGTGTTTTGGGTGAAGTTAGCTGGCGACTTTAGGTCCTTACTCGCAAGTAATCTACATGATTATTGGCCCCCAGATGCTTTTGGAAGCAAAATTTGGCACCAAAAGACAAACAATTTTTCAATACTCATAGGGTGCCATAAAAGTATCGACGTTCAGCGCACAGCCCTACATGTTACCATATATTTCAATGAAACAGCTTTTTTACCTCACACAAGCTTCCCAGTACAACTACAGTCTGATGTATTAGCCTCTCAGTGCATTTACGTGCAGTTGAAAAAAAACTATTATATTCAGTTTAAGGCAATACCCCGATTTCTCAAACCCCATGTAAACACCTTACCAAGGTTAAAATTGGAGTTCTTGTATCCTGGTTAACGTACCTAGAGACCTCATTCAGTAATCGGGGTATTCCTGAATGCCCTTAACCCAAGTAAGATCGGGTTTAGCTTGCTCCAACTGCCCTTTTTTTTTTTTTACCTGGAAATAAAACAGCTAATTAACAATCTATTAGCATAAGTGTAACAGAGCTTTGTAGCATTGGAATTGAAATTTGATAATGAAAATAGGTTAAGTATAACTTATATCTACATATTGGCCTATATAACAGATCAATCTCAGGTTGAAACTTGAGTTAGTAGTTTAAGGTTATTATTGCATTTTAGGATTTTTTTATCTTTAAAAACAATGTAATATGGCACTAAATGGGTTTAGTTTTTTGAGAGATATTATTGTATGCAGTTTAGGCACTAAAAATGTTGTTTTTTTCAGAAAATTAAACCACTCTATCATATAGTACTGCTTTTCAATAAAAAATAAAAGTATTTCTTATCCAATAACTTGATTAAGTGATGAAATAATTGATTACTAAAATAATCGATAGCTGCAGGAGAATTAAGATCATACCCTGGTTACTGCTGTTACACTGGGTGGTAATAATGAGTGGCAAACACCACTCTGACTTTCTCCACCCAGTCTGGGGACCCAGCAACCTTTTGGTCACAAGGCCGCTACTCAAATTTTTAGGCTAGACGTCCACATAAATATTTTTTGCTAAGTACACACCTTGATTCCACACAACTTTGCCGTTACCAACCCCCTTAAACTGAGACATTTGGAAACACTGCTGACTCAGTTTGTAGTTTGAAAACTTTGGGGTTGCATTGTAGTCTGGACAGGCAGAAACAAAGACCTTTGGAAATGACGACGCACGCCAGTCAGTGTTATTGGTTAGATAGGCTTATATACCTTTCAATAACTGTTCCACCTTATTGGCAGTCCAAGCAAATATATCCCTGGTCATAATTTCTGCCATTGTTGTTCCTTCTCCACAGTGTTTTCTGTATTTTCAACTTTTACATCCATGATTTTTAACCTGAGAGTAATGTTAGACAATCTGTTTCCTGTTTACACCGCCACACGCATGCACAGTGTATGTGAATGGTCATGTGATATGCGTTGTCAGCCATCTTAAAATGGACAAAGATAATTTGTGATAAGGAACGTTTTTTTGTTTCAAAATTCTGTCTTAAAATGAAAACATAGTAGTGTGGATATAGCCTTAAGCCATTGCTTCCCCCATTCATACATGTATATTTACATTTCAAATTTTCCCCTGTGTACAGGGTTATCTGACTGGGGACCTTGGCTGACTTAAGGGCACGGCCCCTGGTGGTTGGAGGCCTCCGGCAACAGACCTACATCATTGCACATTACTTGATTTTTGTGCCCAGAATATTGCACCCAACATTTACTCCTGTCCCTTCCAAACTGCTATGTTCTATTAGTGTCAGCCAATTAATCAAACTAAAGTAGCTGCATGGCTAACGGCAGTAAACAATGTCATCTTGGCTACCAATGTTGTTAAATTCTTCCCAATTTTGGATGCCAATGCTGGTCAATTTTCCCTAATTTCCAGTGACTTTACTGCTGGGACATGTCCGGTTGTGTAATATTTGGCTTAGAAGCCTTTGTTGTTGTTTTTTTTGTTTTGTTTTTTTACATAAAAGCATGTGAACATGTTCTTGTACAAACACAAAATGTAAGTATAATCCTGAAAATTTGATGTAATAGTGCCCCATGAACAAAAAGTACAGCACCAACTATCACTGGATTAGAACCTATATAGGGCAGACACCTTCTGCTTGCCAAATTAAATAGTTCTTTGGAAAATACAAACATAGTTACAGAAACTGAATCTGTCTTCTCCTGAGCAAACAAACTGCCAAGCCTGGTACGAAAATAAACTGTTTAAAACTCTCGTTGGAACAGTAGCTGTCAGGGTATAAAACAACATAAAATACCATCACACATAGACTTTCTCTTTGGAAACACCTCAATATGTGTTGCATTAACCATTGATGTGTTGTCATAAGGATTGGGTTTAAAAAGTCTATGAGAAGGACTTAACTTGGTGCTTGAGTGGTCAACCTGCAACAGACAATTGCGTATAAGCTTCGTGAAACCTAATAATTACAACCAGAAAATTGTAGACAGTTTGGTTTTCCATTGAGATCCAAGAGGAGAAAAAAAGCCTAGTACAATTTTTCCATCTGTCTCACAATGAATGTAAATGCAAACGCAATGAAACAGGAGTGTGTGTTCTCCCATGATGAAGACATGACAGAGGCAGAAATTTATGTGAGACCACAGGACGTTATGACCCAAGTCTCTGTATGTAGGCTTTTGAGTTATGAGTTGCATGATTGGATATAGGAATGTGGTGAGTGAATGTAATTCATTTTTTATATTTTTTTTGTCGTGGAAAGTAACACAACTACAATAATGTGGTTTGTATAAGAGCTGATCGTGTGTTTTTTGTCACTGTCTCACAGTCGGCACTATTGTATTGATTATTAGGAAGCAGAATGGGGAAAAAATCTATTCTGACAGATAGCACATTACTAAGTCCATGGAAGTAATTTCCATATAGGCAGCAAGGCTTTGTGTTTAAGCTGGGTGTCGAGAGACATGGCTTTGCCCCGAATCTGAATGTGTGAGCTTTGCGGCGTTCCATTGTCGTCTATCTTGTGGCGTGTGGGTTTAGTTTCCACATTAGTCCATTTCCCACTATTGCTACTGGCACAACTCAACCTACACAATGCCCTGCCAGAGATCTGGAAAAGTTAGAATGACTCACTCAAGCTCAGACAGAAAACATTTACTTCTCTCCTTCTCTGTATGTGGCTCTTTAATATGTTCGTTTTTAATATTCAATACATTGAGATGTTCCATAAGCAGCAAACTAGTAACTAACAAGAGATTGTGTCAGTTGGGAAATCCATACAGTGAAAAAAAGACCTTGACAGTGTACTAAGGAGGCAAGTTGAGTTGACTATTGGCTAAAAAACTATTTTTTCAACCACTGATAGCTTCATATTTCCTGTTATGATTGTTCCTCTTTTAAACTCCTAAATTGATTTGGACCTCCAATGTGGATCCAGCAGCAGGAGAAGACCCAAGTACAGTACTAGCATGCCAAATCTCAGAAATGCTAAGTAAAGTGCATCTAAGATGAATTTATGTCCCCTGACAAACTATTAAGTGGCTTAAAACGCAGTGCTGTAGATACTTCAACCAACGTTTTTGTTCTTCAGCTGTGGTGTTAACAGGATAAGTACTGTGATGACGTTTTTGTTTTGTGTTCAGCAAGCTGACAAACCACAGGCAAAACCATATAAAGCCGTACTAGCTAATCTATAGATCCTAATATGCTGACCTTCCCCCTGTTAGGCCGACCCCTAGTTGTTCTAGTAATTATTGTAGCAGTAAAGGAGGAAGTCAGGTGACGTATAAATAGAGCAAACGTCTCCATATGTCCACTTATGTCCGTGTCAAACTTACTCATTTAACCCAAAACCATGATCTTTTTCAAAACTTAATCAAGTACTTTTGTTGTCTAAACCTAACCAAGTAGTTTAGTTTCACAACAGTAACCACGTGTTTATAACTGTGACCATTTCGCAACATTAAATAAAACAGTCACGTGGTTAAAACTACCAGCGTATGTTTGACACGTTAAATAGAACAGTCATATATGATGTTTTGGGAGTTGTTGGCAAAAAACATCGTCGTTTGGGTATGAGAACATGTCATATTATATTAAAAAGTACCTTTTAAGATGTAGGTCTACTATTCACCACTAAATGCAGGTTAAAAAATTCTCTAGCTGAAGGCAAATGATTTGGGGAAACCCTCAAATTGTATACAGAGTTCACACTACAAAAGCATATTTAATGAGATAGGCCTAATAATTACCCAAATGCGTTGTTCTGATTGCTTGGAGTAATTTTCTGAAGCCATGAATTGTGCCTGCCTATGTGTGCCAGGACTGTTTAGCTTGTTTTTGGTAACTTTTTGCTTCAGCTTTCCTCGACCATAAAAGGAATATTTAGAAAATGAATGACGGAAGTTGGTTGCCTATTTTTCAGCCAACTCTGCATTTCCGATTTGCAGTTCCCAAAGATGACTTGTACATAAAGATATGTGGGATGTATTTCCTCTTCAATTTAGTTGTGGGTGGACAGTCTTTGAAGCTTAAAACCATAAATCTAAGGTTGAGTTTACATGTATGATAGAGTATTTTTTCTAAATGCCATCTTTAGGAAACATACACAGTCCAAATAAAGAACAACTAAATAAAAGACTGTTTGTGTTTAGCACACCCATAGAAAGAGATACTTGCTATGTTTATTTACTCATCAAAGTATAATCATGCTTATAGGTGGAGTATACACACAACTTTCCTACAACAGAGGGATCTTCCTAAGCCACATGCATACTCATGCAGTAACAGCAAAAAAAGGCTTCTAGATACACGGTAATCCCCAAAAATAGTTTAAAACACCAAGCGTACCTTCTGTAGGAACAGGATTACAGTCTAAAAACCACTGAATTCCTCCCGGCCTGCATTCTGTCACTCAAGTTCTCCTCATCCAAATCTGCTTGCTTTTGCTTTGATTTGTATTGCTTCAACATTGGTTGACCATCTCCTCTTACTCTCGAAAGATGATTTAATACATTTGGTGAAACAAAATACCTGGGTTTAAATCTTTGATCATGATAAATATAATCAAGGATACAATTTGACACTGCTTGTTTTTTTTTTTAATTGAATATCCTAATCTAAAGTGACAATCCTTAATATTTCAGTCCTGGTTGATTTAGAATTTGTATTTGTGTGAAAATAGTGGAATAGTGCTGAGAGTTTAGCAGTCTGGATAGTGAAATATTGCACATTTTACTATCTTTAGTTTTCTGTAAACTAAAGGCCCCTGCCTTTGTACTGTTTGATTTTGCCTTACCTTTACACTATTTTGAATGTATTTCTGTGTTGTACATATTACTTATCTTTTCAATTTTACATATAACTTTATCTTTCTTGATCTCATTAGTATATATTTCGTATCATTTTTTTTTATTTTACTTGTATGTGTCCTTATTGCACCGTATGCCAGTGAAAAACATATTCAATTGCTGTCAATGTCTTGCACACTTTGCACACTTTTTTTTTTCGAGGTGATGTCATGCCAGGCACCCAGTTTGTAATACTGCAAATAGATAAATATTCCAATACTTTTCATCAGCTCAATCATCTTTTTGTTACCTCCCTCAGCAAGAGATAGTGAACTATCATCCCCTCTCTCTCCCATTTTCCTGTCTTAAGCTGTCCTATCCAATAAAGGCAAAAAAAAGCCCAAATAATAATACAAAGAAAGAAAGAAAAAAAAAAAAGAGTACAGAAATGTTAACCTATGATTCTAACCTGTCAAACCATTTTTACATTTTGAATAATAGATGGAAGTCTTCTTTGGTTCATGTATTCAACAGCACATAATGGTTGACAGAGAGCTTCCTGCAGATGACCTTCCAACACGTTCTCAAGGTTAATGCTTTAAGCAGGGCTACTTGCTGGAACTGTGCAGTATTCTCTCCCTGCCGTCCTCAAAGAAGATGACACTGGGCCAAAAACAAGCTGCTGAAACAGCAGCATGTTTCAAAAAGCTCCTTGGAGGACTTTGAGTGTGTGCTCTATTGCTTTGAAAAACATTCATTGTTTCATCCTGCCCCTGCCTTACTTGGCTGTGATTTGTGGAAAATAACATCTCTACAGGCAATGAGCTTCAGTATGCACAGTTGAATGTTTGAAGAACAATTTCCAAGAAATATCTTAGGCAGTAATCGAGAACTGGAGATGACTTCTGACAACAGGATATGGGACTATGGGTATAAAGACTGCATATGGACCTTCCAGTGTCAGTAGATGATGGAGACTTCAAACCCCAGTTGGTTCATCTTTTTGAGTCAAAGGATGAACACTTGCGTTGTTGTGGTGATTTAGATCCCATGTACTTGTGAGGACTTCCATCCTCGGAGACAGAGCGATATCTGAGAGAAGTGTGAGAGATATAGTTTTCTTAGTTTACCACAAAACTGAAAAGTATTTGTGCCTTGGCTTTAAAATCAAAGGGATACTGTTTAGCATTTATTATTGGCAGGTTTAGCATCAGGGAAAGTACTGTCTTTAGCTCTAAGGGGTGTTTATAGACATTGCCATTTGTATTTGTATCTGTTCAGAGAAAAATAACTTATCCATGTTTCTGAACTGAATATGGTTTTTGTTGTTTTGTTTTGCATTATGTAATTACACTTGTGTTATTGTAATTGTTGAGATATTAATGCAAACTTACATGCACCAAGGGGCTTTCAAAAGGACTTAATTGGCTTTGAGACTCCAGTCCCCAACCTATATGACAATTTTGGTTTGGTTGTGTATTTGTTACACCTCCCTCCTAGTGGTCACAAATCCAGCAATCTTTAAAGAGCAGCTTGAAAAATATAACAAGCTTCTGTTTCACTGAAGAATTCCTTGGCCTGAACTAATGCTTAAGTTATGATGCTTCGGAAAGAAACAGTGCTGAAGTAGTTGAATAAAAATCCCAAAGACCAGGCTTGGGGGTCTCAAACGTGACAACATTATGATGGGTGATATATGCTGGGTCTTAACATGAGGCACACATCCAGCCTGAACTCTGATGGGGGTTAGGTATTTGATTCTTTACGTCTGATCCCAGACGACTTGTCCTGTGTCTGGCTAAAGATCCCGTTCGAGCCTGAGGAGACAGTCCAGATATATTGCACACTAACAGATAATCCTGGGGTGGTTGAGGTAATTGCTTGCAGTTGTGGTATGGTGTTGGTGAGGGCCTTGAAAAGGTGAGGTAAATGCTGCTCCTGTGCAGTATTGATTTCAAACTGCACTTGGCAGTGGGACTCTGTATGGGTTACATGGGCTGGAAGAGGGGAAAAAGAATAGCATTTCAAAACCCAATTTTTTTACTCCCCGTTTAGATCACCTCAGGTCCCCCTACCCCCATTCCCCCCAATGTAGGTTAGCAGAAAAACATTGGGGAGAATTGCCCACCATCCTTACCCTGGAAATCCAGAGTTCTTGCGAGAGCATAATTTGAATTTGCTCAGCGAGTTACTCAGGCATCGAGTGATGCTGCTCATTAACTATCCTCTTGTAGCCGAGCTGCACCAATCCCATCGGTGTAGCTGATCTAGTCGTGCCAGAGGCAAGCTAAACAGATGACGACAGTTTAATCTACCAGTTAGCACCGCTGGTAGCTAAGCGTATGGGGCTCTGGATACGTTTCCCCTCCCTCCCTGTGTGTTGTTGTGATTGGTCGTAATGTTATCCATTGCGTGCAGTGAGATTTTCAAACGCACGCTTGGTGCTGCCCCTTGAGTTGGACCATTTTCATTGCTCAGTGCCAGACCCTTAATCTTTCAGATTTGGGTCTGGATCTCCAGGCAACACCACCTCCCCCTGGTCTTGAAACACTGACAAATAAACTCTAACTCCTTAACTGCACTGGCACACTGCCTTCATTCAGAGCACCAGATCTTAATTGTAGGTTCCCTTCTGATCTATCATTTGTCTTACAAGCTGACAGTGGGAGATTCTTGAGCTATGAGTTTGTACCCACAATACTGGATGAAACAATCCTTGTTCTGAAACTTTTCATGTTTATGAAGATTTATAATGACTACCAAACCCCTATAACTTCTCATTTTCCCCTCCAATTTGGGAACATTTTATCTTGATTTATTTATTTTGAGTTTGACGGCCACTAATGCTGCCTTTTAAAACGTTTCTTCCTTGCATTGTCTTGTTAGTCTGTCTTAGGAAATTACTGTATGCTGGTGATGTAACCTGGTAAACCCTGTAGAATTTCTTTTGCCTTAAAGCAATATAATGCAGGAAGCACACCAAAATGTCATCTTGATGTTTTTAGACGGATGAAAAGTCCTAACATCAAATGCAGACATTTGTAATATATCCAACCTCAGAGTATCACTGACTTTCACACACCTAGTGCAGTTACTCATTTCAAGAACCCTGCCCATTGAAATTTATATCTGCAGTGCTATGTGCACATTTACAGGCACAAGGCTCTATTTCCTGACTTGAAGTAGGCCAGCAGTCGGCTGAGGAGAAGTAGAAAAGTAGGGGGGGGAAACCAATGAGCTTTTAAGCACCCTTAATGAAAGCGAGTCTTAATCCTTTTATGTTTCTGAAGGCTTGGATATCCTAAGTTGTTTAACACAAACACTGCCTTGATTTATGTGATCGGTGGTTGCTGCTCTGCGTTGAAAAAGAAAAAAGGGCTGATTGCAAACCAAAAGGAAGTGTCTGTTAGAGCCAAAGATGTATATTTATCAGTTTGAAAGATTTTCAGACAGACAGCTGCTCGGAGGATGGATATCAGATCTGGATGTGTCTCATGGATTACCTCTATAATTAGTTTCACAGGCACTTCAGAGTCTCATATGAGCTGTTTGACTGCTTGTGCGTGCGTCCGTCAGTCTGTCCATCCGTCCATCCGCGGCAGCGCGTGGGCTGAAGCAGCCGCTCCGTGCCCGGTGTGAAAGGACAGATTGGCTAACATCAAGTGCCAAAAGGAAAATACCTGCGCTACTCGGCTATATGTGATACATGTGTTTTCACTTTAAATAAAGAGTCCCCTGGCAATACTAGTCTCTTGCGCATAGGGCTCATGTCCATAAAATAGATTACACAATATGTGCAATATTACCAATAGTACCACAATCCAATATGATAATTAATTAAAGGAGCATAAAGAAATCATGGCTTTGTACCATCCAAAGAGTTCTCAGCATAGCTACTATACAAGTGGTTAAGACTAAGTGGTCTTAGTCATTGTCAATGTAAAAATGATTTTCCAGACCCAACTGTGTGTAATAGTTAAGTAGTGATTTGGAGATCTAGCAGGTGACCACAAATGGATTTCAGAGGAGCTAATACACACATACTGTTATGTCTTATTATGTAAGTGGGTCATTATACAATCTGTATTTAGGAGGTGGATGGTTCAGCTGCAAGGGTATGAGGTAACATACATACCCCATATTTGTGTTCCACTGTTAATACACTGGTTAGTTTGAGGTTGAGCCATGATGATAGCATTTGTGGTGCATAGCTTGAGTCTGACAGAAGATGAAGGAGATGTTTTAGGTGTGTGATCAGAAGAATTACTCATCTACTGTATGTTCCTTCAGATTCACTTGTTGAATTATCTTTGGACATGTTGGTTGGTTCATTATTGAATTTCAATTGTCTATCAAGAATGTCTGCTGTTGGCCAGATAGCTCGTTGGTAGAGCGGCCGTCCGCGTGTGGAGGTTTGCTCTCAATGCAGCAGGCCTGGGTTTGACTCCAGCCTGTGGCCCTTTGCTGCATGTCATCTCTCTCCTTACATTTCTTCAGCTAGAAAAAAATAGAGGCTGAAAATGCCCAAAAACTATCTTAAAAAACCTGCTGTCTTTCAAGCTGTGAAGTAAATTTCACACTTTTCTGTTAGGTGATTTGTACATGTACTTATAACTATAATTTGTAAATTGGCTCTAGTTGACTAAAAGTGACTTGCAATTGCTATAAATGTCAGAGGTTGCACACCTCATATCCACTGTGCCATCACCACATTATAAAATATTATATTATTCAGTGTTTATCACTAACAAATACTTATCAGAGCATTTTATTGCTGTTTTAATTGTGGTAGTAAGCATGTTGTTTTTATAAAAAGTAACCAAGTGTCATATTAATGTAGCGGAGTAAAATCTTTCCCTCTGAAATGTAGAGAAGAGGCAAGTAGCATAAAATGAAAATACTCAAGTAAAGTACAGCTATGTCAAAGTTTAGGGCAGTACGGTTCTTTAATAAATAAACATTGTTAAATTCCACCACTTAAATGATCCATTTGAGAGTATTCACCCAGTCAAAGAGAGGTGAATGAATGTGTGAGAGGCTGAGTATCAGTGCCTGCTATGTCAGAATGGACCTCCTCCTTCTTCTCCTTCTCCAGTCCCCTCCTACTTTCCCAAGATATAGGCAGCGCTTTAACTTAGACTGAGAGTCAATCAGAGTGAGATCTTTTACCGAGCCCTCCACCGGTTCTCTTTTCCTCAGCCCACCACATACACTCTCACAGCAGTCATCACTCACTCACACCCGAACACACACACACAAACACACATGCACACACACACATACACAAACACACACACACACACATGCATGCATGCACGCTTGCACCGGCAAACATATGGAGTACTTCTGCTTCCTCCTGCTCTGGATCTGCAGCCAGCAGTTAGGTGAGTGAAAGGTGTTACTGTTTATGTATGTATGCATATACTTATGTATGTTATTTGTTTTGTGTGTGTGTGTGTGTGTGTGTATCCTTACATGCTTGAGTTGTGCTGATGTATAAATCAGACCTTTCTTTCTTCATGTAGCTTTGCGGTATAATAATGGTTCTCTAATTGTTAGTTATACTTTGACCTGTTCCAACAGCAACTGGAAACTTTGAGAGTGCTGCTTTCAAAGTTCTTTTTTTAATGTCCATGCATTGAGAACAGTAATATCTGAATCTCTTAAGTGAATGAATGGCTGCCTGTGTTAGTGACATCATAACCTGACATCTTGACCCGGTATCGTGGTAAGAGACGGGAAGGGCAGATCTCAGTGGCTTTTCTGAAGGATATGTTGTCCCCCTCAGGTCTACAGAGGTGCTGTGTGTTTCATTGGAACCAGGCATGATCTCTCAAATGAAAGTTGATGCTATCTTTTCACAGTCAAGTTTCCAGTGACTGGAGAGTTATTGATGCTCCGCCAGAACTGTGGTCAATTACTGGTGAAATCACTATACCAGTAACACATCTCAACAGGAGGAAAGAACGAGAGAGAGACAGAGAGTGAATAAAAGTCACCGAAAGAATACGATTTATTATTTTCAAAACTAATAAAACCTAATGCGCCCTTCAAATGTACTGTAGACCCTTAAGCAACAGATGCAGCGCTACAGTAGAGATCTCTCTATGGTTACATTTGGTGCTCAGCATACTGTAGTGTAGAGTGTTACCACATTGTTAACATACTGTGTTGGCAAGCGTTTCCATAGAATACTGTGCATGTTGAACAGTTTTTCCCAACAATGAAGCTGAAACTATTTACTCCATTCCTGGGATGCTGCGTCACTCTGAGGTTAATGCTGACGTCTGCAAGACTGGAAATTTTTGGAAAAAAATTAATGAATCTTCGATTTAGACATTTGGTAACTTACAGAAAACTAAGAAATGCAAGTTCAAGTTTATTGTCATATGCACCTTAGTACAGAGTACCACAGCAATGAAATACAATATGCCTTTTGCACTCTCTCAGCACCAGTCAATAGTAACATTTAAAAATGACATAAATAGCATTTAAAAACTAGAATATCCAAGCACAGTAGACATAGTGACTAAGTTCAGACCACAGCCCAAAACTAAGTAATGCAGGAGAGGAAATCGCTGTTGTAAATATTTGGTTTCATTTTGGGATTAGTTGGAAATAAGTTTTGGATTGATGCCACAGTGAGGGAGACACTGACCTTGTAGCTGGAGTCTGCGGAGAAAGACTCCATGCTGGCTGTGGTAGGAGATGTTTTGGCAGACACTTAAGAACAAGGCTGCATTTTAGTCTGCTGTTTGTGGAATCCTGGGACTTTTGGACCAATGATCTCATCCGTGCATGGGAATTGTCGGGTCTTTGTAAATTATAGAGTGAGGTCTAGACCAACTCTGTCTGTAAAGTGTCCTGAGATAACTCCTGTTATGATTTGACACTATGAATAAAATTGAATTAAATGAAATCCAGGTAACTTTGAGTCAGGCCATCTCATAGACGTAGACGTAGACGTAGACACATCTAAACAGTGGGTGTCATTTGCCTCAGAAATCTACAGTTTGAC
>NC_045733.1:18390926-18404517 GCF_008692095.1 Etheostoma spectabile
CTCTTTTTTTTTTTTTTTTTTCTTCTTTTCTCCCATACAATCACCAGGATTGTCCCCAAAAGGCACATGTCATCATAAACAATATTCCAACAAGATATGTCAAGTTTATTTCTTATGTAAACTAATATATAAACTTTTAACTATGTAAAAGAATTTCCTCATTTTATTAGATGTTCATTGTTGTGAAGAGTGCACTGAAAATAACACTGCTAATTAATTGCTGACATACTAAATGGTCTAACTGGAGGCAGAATCACAGTTTGCCAGATTCTGACTGGATTAAGTAAACAATAATACTCCATGAGTTATCTGATAATAAATTACATATATGCCAAGTCCATTTTTTTCTTCATGGGTAAATCTAAAAGTGCATGGTAGCAATTTTGTCATGGCCGTTTCCCAAAGCTAATTCAGGAGGCTGTCATCATCATCCACTTATAACAGCTGTATTCCGAGTGACCCATGCTTAGCTGTTTCACCAGCATGAAGCTTGATAAATTGTGCCACTGCCTTATTTCATGAGCGACGGAGGAGTTGTTCTCCTTAATGTTGTCCTCCATAGCGCTCAGCCCGTAGCAGCATTGATTCTGCTCAGCACTTTTGCCACTCTGAATTTGACGTCATCGCTGTGTGTCCTATTTGAGATGCCAGAGCATTTGGACCATAGTTGGGACTGAGGAGTGCATCAGACTTGGAAAAATCACATTCACTATGTTTTTTTTTTGTTGTCCAGGCTTTCTAAAATCAACCTGGATACAATCTGGATATCCTAATATGGGCTGGCAGTCTAAATGCTCAAATTCCTTGTTAGCAATTGCCCTCCAAAACAACACCTATAAGTGTTTTCTGATCTGATGCCTCTGTTGTTACAAATCATCAGTTTTATGATGTGATAATGCTGTGGTTAAGGTTTGGTAGTGTTTAGGCACCAAAACAACTTAGTCAAGTCCAAAGTATTTTCGACACCTACAACCACCTGGACCTCTTCCCTTATGAAGACTTTGCGGCTCAATAATAATGTCACCCAGCTTCCTTCTTTGCTATCAATGGACAAGACTAATAGTTTTCTCGACCACTTGAGGGCTTTGCCGCTTGAACGTAAATCAGTGTCGTTTTGGGGCATTTGCTGAAACAATTGCTGCTGTTGTTTGTCTTGGGGGACAGTCTACTAAAGAATGCTGTTTACTGATGCTGCTAAGCATGTAGTTAATGAGAGTGCTGAGACTGAACAAACATTTGCAAACACAACCACTGACTGAAACGGCTTATAATTCATTGTAGTTGGTAATGATAATTATTTACTTGCATTTTGCAACTCTGTTTACATTACACACTGATTTATATTAAAAAAAATGTTGGTTAGTGTGTTAAACACTTGACCCAAGCTTGCTTGGAGTTTTCTGTTGCGTGGACACTTTTTATATAAAATTAGTAAATTTCATTATTGTTGTATAAAATCAATTACATGTAATTAGCAGTCCCAGGTATTTACTGTACCTTTGCCAACAAATTTGGGTGGAGGTTGTGTTTCACAGTATTTTTTTTTTTTTTTTGGTTCAATATCTTGATTGATTACAGTTGTTCCAAAAATCTGATGATTATACCTTGGTTGGTGGAATTTGGTCAGGGATTTGGTCAGACATTCCTTCATGCTGTGTTGACTGCCTTTTGGGTCTGTGTCCAGATCCTATTTTCAAAACTAAGTTTTGTGAGTTGGCATTTACTGAGACTTGATATGTTAGTAGCAAGAGATCTCCTGGGGGTAGTTCACATTAAAATGCCCCATCAAAATGAAATATTATGGACTGCAAAATGAATTACCCCATGCCTCCCAGTGTATTTACATTTGCGCGGAGAAAATATAATATAAGGTGCCAAAATCTTTCAAAGTATATTGTCATGTGTGAAGTGTCTTTCCAGAGAAAACCATTGTAATGTAAACCCAGAACTGATCAATGGAAAAATGGTACTGTTGCTTTTGTGATGTATTTTTATGTCAGATGCAGTTGTAATGCAGTGTCTAAACACTCACACATCATTGTGATCTACCGTATGTTTTCATAAATCCTAAACCATATTACACTGAATAATGCCTGTCTGATAGGAGGATGTCTCCAAGCCAGCAGTTTGCACAATGCAACCCGCACAGCTGCTCTATGTCAGTGGGTCTGTGCGGTGAGCTCCTGCAGCTTGGTGTTGGGCCAAAGGCAGCAGCGGACTAATGTGGGTTGCACCGGCAGCCACCGGCCTGAGGTTTATTTATCTGGGCATGGAAGCCGGTACACAGGAAACCCAGCAAGACTCTGACCTTACGTTAGGAGCTGCTGATATTACTGGGAATATTAAATTGCTCTTTAGTAGCTCGAAATGGAAACTCCATTCTTATGCTTTCACCCTGACACTTTCCTTGTCTTAGCTTTTGCTTATTTCCTAGTCAGACTTAAGTTATTCTGTGATTGCATCTTTGGGAATTAATTTTAAATGCTTAAAAGTCATCCAAGCATTAAATCATTTACGTCTCACATTAGTGTGGTCCAGTTGAACAATGATGGAGAGACTTTAAAACGGTACAGCCCACTGCCCTTGACCACCACACTGTCAAGAGTTACCTACTGATCTTTATTTGATTTTCATACACCTGTCTGTTCCCAACAATCTATTTTCTGTCATACCTTTGTTGTTTCTAGATAAACAGAAACCAGAGGATGTTTGGGGGAAGGATCAAACACCAGCTGAACATGTGAACCATTCATCAACAGGAAATGAACAATGTGGAGAATGTGTCACTATTTACATTAAGGGTCTGCCATGGCAGAGATGGCCATTTGTTTTAATGGAGGTTTTCATTGGCCAGAACAAATGGCCTATAGTTGCCAATCAGGGTGATATACTGTATACACCTGGTCACTGGACAGCCTTGAGAAAGGAATGACTCATTCACTCTGTGGCTGTCACTACTCCCATAATGCCCTGGTGTGGTACAATTGGGGTTGTGATGGTTTTGACACTGCATGCAGTTTCCAAAACCCTCAATTTCAGTCTCAGGTTTACTGATACATGCTGAGGAACAGCGGGAGTAGATAGTTGGTTTACTATTTGTATTGCTCAACATGTAACCTGTCCTTTGCTTAAAAGTGTAAACAACTGCTCACCAAAATAAATGCATCTTTTTCTGCCATGTAACAAACAAAAAGCTGAGTTTGGTTACAGCTCTTTGTATTACTACAGCACTGTGTTTTAGAACATGGACACTTTTAATCTGGACTAAAAAGTAGTGTTACATAGGAATACTGATGGGAGTTTGACCAGCACAAACACATTTACTATTATTAAAATGTCATGATACAACCCCATTACTTACTTAAGATAGTGAAGCATGCTATCACCCTTTACATTTCAAATGTAATTCCTTGTTTTGAAGTCATGACGATTGTCCTTCAGCTGGAAGGGGAGCACCACATGCTTGATATTTAAGGTTGAGTGCGGGGATGTTCAGCGTCATCCCAGAACATGCTGTTATAGTGGCAATGATAAAATGAAAGTAACAGAAATAGTTCTTACTTTGCACAGCTGGCCAATAACTTTCAAATTTGTGTGTTTCAAATTGTTTCCAAAGCTATTGTACCATCTGACTAGCAGTTCTCATGAAGTATACTGGCACCATAAGGGGCCTCCAAAGCTAAATCTTGCGTGGGGTTGGCTTTGGAGTAAAACCACAAACTGCTACACCACAAGCTTTTGCATTTGACGCAGCTCTAAACCAACACAAGATACAGTGTATGTATATATCTATCTCTCATCAATCATCTAAAAGTACTATTTAATGTGGGCAACTTGGGTTTCTCTGTTTATCTTTACAATGCAGATGAGAGTGATAAAAGTGAAACAGATGCTAAACTCACTAGGACTGCTACTAACAATTCTTTTCATTATCCGTTTATTATGTCAAATCTTTGCTTGATTTAAGAAATTGGTTGCTTGGTCTATAAAAAGACGGTCTTGTCTTTTTTTTTTTGACAACTCAAAGATATTCAGTTTACTGCCATAGAGAATAAAAGAAACTAGATGATATTAACATTTAAGAAGCTGGAATCAGATACATTTTATTCATAAACAATCACTCAAACCAATTAATCGTTGCAGCTCAGTATTGTTATTGGTTAACATATCATAACTGTAGTTGTATTAAGAGACTAAAAATGTATCTGCATAACAGTGAGTAATAGCATGATTATCTTAAGTAATATATATTTTTATGTGATATACTAACCTGCACAATCACATCATTTTGTCCATTAGGTATGTAGAGTCAGCTTAACAATTGCCAAAGAAAATTCATTAAGTTTAACTTCATTCACATCATTAAAAGAGAATCCTAGGTTCAAATTTCTTGAACTTGACCTCATCTGTTATGGGTTAATTTGAATTTTACATGTTTTCCTACTGTTGAGCATTCCTTCACCTTGTTGTTTACATTTAACTGAATTTTCCCCTCATAGGAAACAAAAGGCTCACTTAACTTGAAGTGACACCAGAGCCTCACAGATGGGGAGGAAGCTGAGAGTGAGGTTGTTTAGCGTGAGGACGAGGGATTGAATAAGCCCAACAGTGTGTGGACAAAAGCCACAGAGATGCAATAAGTGGGGGAGTTTGTAGTTGTTTAAAGAACAGGCCTTTGTGCTTTCAGCTCAGCTGTGCAGCTTAAACTGTGAGAAAACACTTTACTTTTTAAGCAATAATCTTCTACTTCAACAGAACAAATCTTTCTGTCTCATTAAGCATAATGTCTACTTAACTGTCCCTCCTAATTTCTTTTCTTAATGATATTGTTTTGGTGCTGAAAAAGTGGAGTATAGTCCCAATGTACCGTAGTATATTTTGTGAATTAAAGAATCTTTAAGCCCTACTGTAAGTATGATCTGTGAGTGTAGAGTAGGTGAAAAATCAATAGAGCAATCAGCACAGACTCTCAATAAGTTTGGGCTCTGGTGAGACAGAGATCAGCCGGGGATTAAGTAGAAGACGGAGATGGATTGAGAGAAAGTCAGAGTGGGAGAAGATTATGTTTTTTTCCCCTTCTCTGCCAAAAGGAAAATCTCATCACATCAAAGTCCTCATACAGAGACAAACTTCTCCTCTTTTGATGGAAATTCGAAAAGTCAAATAGTGCTATCACCATTAATTAGCCATAATGGCACAATAACTTGGTAACATGCAGAATCTGGGAAAAAAAACTATGGTATTCTAATTGAAAACAGACATTCTCTCCTCTTTTGTCCCACCTGGTAAGCTGTCAAAAGGTGTTGGAGCAATTTAAACACACAATCGGAAAAACAGATTTGCTTTGATCACAGGAGCTTTTACTTTTTACCCTCTTACTACTTGTCAGGTTACACTGAACCTTCTATTAACTGCATTATAAAAACAAAACTCCTTGCAGAGGCTCTTTACCAATCGTATAATTGCAGTTGCAAGATATTAAGTAGTGATAGGATGCAGGTGTTAGGTAATTTCTATACAGGACATTTCAAGAGCCTTTTCGGCTCCTTCACCACTGAAATGTAAATCACAGATTTTACATCTGTCTTAGATCAGATTTAGGTCTCATATATTATATGCCAGATTGGTGCTTGGAAAAAAGTTCTAGTTAAACGTTCGTCAGGTAGGTGGTAATATTGGTACTATGCTGCTTAAACAAAAGCTGATGTCTGATAGAAGAATGTCAGTCAAATGTGACAGACAGCTCAGCTGTTCTGCAACACGTTAACAATTAGTATCTGGTTTCTTTATGAGAGAAGTCTTTGTTTAGACTGGTGCAGGGTGACTAACAGGCACTTGACAGAGTAGGGCTTATTTTAAGGATGCGCAAGGATGACTTTGCAGCTGTTTGTTGCACTTAGGCCAGATGCTGAGGTCTAAATGTTAATGTGAATGCTTCTTTCAGTACAGACATTCATAAAGCTGCTGAGATACCACTACGTGGTACAGACAACTGCTAGACGTCGGGTCATTAAGGGTATCTTCTTTAGCCAATGCTGATGAACATTGCCTTTTCTTTTTTAAGGCTTCCACGACTGCTTCAATATCGACACAAAGAACCCCAGGATCATCAAAGGCCCTAAGCAAGCCCAGTTTGGATACACTGTTCAGCAACATGTGGCTGCTGGAGGAGAAAAATGGTAAGGGGCTGATATGATTTACACACTGCTGTGATACAAAATGATGTTTTACACCTTTAATGCACTTCAACAATGTAGTACAATGTCAATGTCCTCCTGCTACTCAGTGCCTGTCTTGGCAGTAGCTCGGCAAAAATCCGACCCCACAATGACTACTTAAATTAAAAGTGTCAAACTTTTATCATCTATATTTAATGACGCACATTATCAGTATCTCTTATTGTGATGTACATTTTTAAATTCATGTCCGACAGCGTCCCGCTGACGGGACTGTTTTCTCCACTCATAAATTGCAAGCATTAACTCTTCATAAACACGCTTATGCAGCACACCATTTGCAAGCTTAAAGTCTCATGATTCCATTAAGCCCACACACAAAGCATAAGATGACTTATAGCCGTTATAATCCTGTTATGAAGTAAAGAAATAAAGAAAGATTCTGCGCCGCTAGTGTCTAAAGGCGAGTGTGCATCCATTCCTTTTTCCTCGTGTCTTAATTCACAGCGGTGAAAGATCGCCCAAAACGTTTTTTTCCTACATCGCCAACAATCCAAGGAATTAGGACATTCAAGCCATTTTATCCAAAACAAGCTGGTCCCCTCACAATCATGTAGTTTCTGGCCGAGTTTCAACGTAAAGAAAGCAAAACATTTCATAATTTCTGTTTTCTGATCGCTTCTCTCTTCTCGGCTGTGTCTGACACACTGTTACTCTGCACACCGGCTGATTCTGTTGCGGCTGAAGATATGTTTGAAGGGTCACGTAAGCCAATCAATCTAGTGTAACCTGAGCTGGCCCTAATAGAAGCCAATCATGTTGCAGAGTTCAGGGAGGACCATCGTGGGAAAGATTGACAGCTATTCCTTCCAGTTAAAACTAGATGTTATGAAACCGGCCTACCTGTTTAGCCAATAAGAAGACAAATTGATTGATACCAAACTTGACCAGAAATTTTAACCCTGTGATGGCTGCAGCTCTGTCAGAGCAAAAATAGGGCCTTAATTATTGCATTTCATCATTTCATCAATTTATAATTAGTTATTTCTATAAATTTATGAATATAGTATACTATTTCAAGTATGTGTGTGAGTGATGTGGATGTGTTTTTTTATTTGAGAAGTTTTGTATTTTGCACTTTTTGGGTTTTTTTCTGAAAGGAAATAAGAAAAACGCACAGACATATTCGTAGAAATAACTTCATAAAATATCAATTTTCTGAGTGTTTTTCTTCTGGACTTTTTCTATTTTAAGTTTAGACATGTGGCTATGGTACTAGTTTTGTATGTAGCCAATCTAATTTGATTACAGTAGTGTTTTTTTAATCATTTTACAGATGCTTTACTTGGACGGAAATAGAAATTCTGTATTCTAACCTCTGTAGCTCTGACTCAGTAAGGCCTTGAATAAGACTGAGACTTGGAACAAAAAATTGAGAGTGTTTACTTCCCAGTGACCTCAGGCACATCCCAGAGGGCCAAAGTACGTGGGAACTGTATCACTTTTTTTTTGGTAAAACATTTAGGCGAGAAAATCATGTATTTTCAAGAGTGTGTACAACCAGGAATTTACCTCGGAGATCTATTGCTAAGATTAAGAGGTCAAATACATCATGATTGTAAAACAAGACAAGTTGTAGTGCCTACAGAATTGGCGGTTAGATATTTTTCCCAATAAAGATAGTGATCAACTGTACCTCTCCTGTGGTGTGCACAGTTTCCTCCCATTAATTTGTGCTTGCAAAACAAACTGAAATCCTAATAAATATATATATATATATATATATATATATATATGTATGTATGTATGTATGTATGTATGTATGTATGTATATATATATATATATATATATATATAATATGCCTGTATTTTTTTTCTCTTTGACTTCAATGGCTTTCAGTCTTCAGAGACTTCCGAGACCTCTTGCAGTTGATAAGTGAATAATGACTGTCCCCTCTAAGTACCGTCATTTGTTAGAATTAGCGTAAGTGTACAATGGATGTAACCATTACCATGGTGTCTCCTTTCAACAATCAGCCTTGTTTTAAAGCGTAACTCTTGCCAAAATGCAACCTAGGGTGTTTTTGTGAATTTACCCGAGTCAAACTTTAGTTTAAAAGCATAATTAGGACGGAAAGGCCACTTTTAAGATTTACCGTATTTTTACTTTTTTCGGTCAAATAGCCTTTTGAATGGGAGTGCTAGGGGCACTACTGTGATAGCATCAAGATAGCTATTTTTAAAACACAAAGAAGGCCCGACACAACTTGAAATGTTGCATCACCAGGGGCTCTACACATTAACTTGAGCATTGAGAACATCGTTTGTGTACACAGAGTTTACTAAAAAAGGTTTTGAACAACTTACTTTAGCAGTTGTTTACGCTATCCGCCGTATTACAAGAAGTGTCTATCTCTGAATGCGAAGGAACGGACTCCATAGGAAGAACTGTCATTCTCATATGAGGCTACCTTTTCAACGACAAGGTCAATATTGATTTTCACTAACAACAAAACAAAGAATTATCTGTGCATTTATATGGAACTAAGCTTATGGAGCTTTCCATCTTTACTCTCCTCCCTGTTACGTTGCATTCGGAGATCAACACTTTTTTGCTGGCAAGAAGTCAACAACGGAAACACCAACAGCTAAAGTGAGTCTTTTTTAGTAAACTCTTTGTGCACAAAAAATGTTCTCAATGCTGGAGTTCATGTGTAGAGCCCCTGGTGATACTTGGAGTGGCCTTTCCGTCCTAATTTTGCTTTTAAACAAAAGTTTGACTTTAAGTACATTCACAAAAACACCCTAGGTTGCATTTTGGCATGAGTTACGCTTTAACCGTGAAAGTTAAATCAACAATGATAAATCATATGCACTGAAGAGCACTGGAATCCTTCCCAACAGTGAGGTAAACTGCTTTGCATTGATGTAGGGTTGATAGTTCAAAAAACAAAGCATACGTGTAACATAAACATTGCTAGTTGTACCTAATCTAAATTTTCTTTCAATAGCATAGTGGTTGAACTGGGTCATGTCTCATTAAGAATTTGTCGGTCATTATTTCCCTTTGAGAACAGCCCACTGGTATTATTTTAACTTTTACACTAACTGCTCTGCTAACATAATGGGATCAGTGTATATGCAGTAAATACCGGACAGGGCTTACTGTCCCATGCTGATTGTTTTTACTTTTTCTCTTGGCACGTTATCCATCCTCTATCACCCTTGGGTAGCCTGAGAAATTAGGCCTATAGAGTTTTATGTGGGTGTTTGTGTGTAAAAATAGAGTGTTGTGTTAACACAAAGAAACTTGACACTTGTACTTGACAATGAAATGAGCATACTGGTGCCAGTTAAAATCACAGACCCCTATGCCATGTTTGTGTACTTATACTGTACATGTGTGTTTGTATGTGCTCTTGTATTTATTAGTGATGCACTGATTTAGATTCTTATGTAGATTGATTTGATTAGGACAATGCACATTAATCAATATTTCTGTACATGCACCAGTGTTAGCCAGACGGCTAAGTTTTAACAGTAGTCCTATTTACCTACCTTTTTTTTGTGGGAGGAAACTGGAGCACCCGGAGAAAACCCACGCAAAAACAAGGAGAACATGCAAACTCCACACAGATGGCCCTTCCTGAACCGAGGATCAAATGCTGCAGTGCCAACTTGCTATGAGACAAAAGTGCTAACCACTGAGCCACCATACCACCCATTTATCGATATCTGCTCGTTGACTGCATCAGCCTATCTGCATATAAGATGACAATTACCTGTGGCAGTGGCTGATGTACATATGTTGTTTTTTTGCTGTTGTACTCGAACAGCAGCCACTAACATATGCTGCTACTACAGCTGCTGATTCAGAGAAGAAGCCACTGAATCGACACGACCCTGGCACAACGTATATAGTAAAAAGGGCAAAGGGTGCCATGCACGTGTGGTTTGTTTACAGTAATAGCAAATGTTGGCCATTTGGAAGGATTGCAGCGTGTTGTAGAAAGATCAGCAACATAAACCACCACCTGCAAGACTCAGTCCTTGAAAACCCCAGCATTTGAGAAGGGGATAAAATACCCCACGGACAGCACCAAAGCTTAAGGTATTACTAACAATGTGATGTATTTCATTCATTCATTTCAAAGCCTACGCACAGCCCAGTCGTTGTCATTTTGCTGATGTTGCACATTCACACATACCTGAACTACTTACTTGGTATTATTTAATAAGAATACAGTATAGAATATCACTGGCCTTATCTTTTAAGGAGGGATCTTCAACAGGGGATCAAGGACCCCTAGGGGGGCATCAGAGTATATACAGAGGGGCCTCAATTCTTAAATGTAAGAATAGATTGTCGTAAATGCTTACTGGCATATAGGTAACGTAGTCACTAAGATCCACAGATAGAGTTAATCCTAAGGATTCACTGTGCCACATGGATGTTTTACATTAAATCATGCAAACAATTATTAGGCTATTTTTATAGCTTAGTATTCTATGCAAAAAGGGTATGTATAAAGGCCGCCCTACACGTTATTGTTGGCCAAGTTAAATATGCAACTTAATTATATACAATATATGTAGTAGGGGGTCTCTGCTCTATATCAGTTATGGGGTCCTTGGCTTAAAAAACATTGAAGGTTTAGATGAGTGGCTTGGGAGTAAAATTGTGTGTGTTCTTGGTGTACAGGAAGGGATACTGACACACTTGGAGAGTGAAGTGACAAACTAGCAAGAGCTGCCAGCTCACACAAGTCATCCTTTGCACATGTCTGCAGACGGAGTCCATTACACTGTAAACTCCAACTTCTTCACCATTTGGAGCAACTGTCAGCCAACCATGACTTCCAGAAGTAAAAAGGTCTGATGAGGCCAATTTGTGTGGAACAAAGTTCACCAGAGACGCTGCCTCGACTGAGGTAAATGTCTAAAAACGAGGTGAAAACATTTGCAATGGAAGAATAGGGCAGCACAGACTGTACAAACAGCATCTAGCCAAATGGAGCTGTAGGGATTGGGGTTTTGGCATCTTTATTAGGTGTTCAAACATCTGGGATAAAAGTGCCTTTATTCATGAGAAATAAAATAGTGGTAGTGCACAAATGTGGTGGAAAGTCTTCTAATTGAGGAAGATGTGAAAACACTGTTAAAATAATGCTTTCAATTTTGACAAGACTTGCTGGTTGGGGGTGTGATGAACAATGACAATAATTGTCACAATAAAGATAATGGAACTATGACTAGAAATAGTAGTTGTTAATGGCGTAGCAGGGCGTTACAGGTTGTAGCAGGGCACTGCAAGGCATAGCAGGGCATGGCAGAACGTATCAGGGCATAGCATGGCAAGAGCTACAACCATGATTTAGGTGCCACCCTAATCCAAGGAAAACTGCTGGGCGAAAAAACATAAGGACTCTGGGGAATGAGCTCCCCAGAGCTAAGTTAGTAACAAGCATTTTTGGAACATAGATCCACACAGATGGAAGGAGAGAGGAGCTCAGTGTTTCAAAGGGAGTTCCCTGGCAGTCTAAAAGTATAACAGCATAATTAAGAGTTGGTGCAAGGTAAACCTGAGGCAGTTCTCTAAGGGTTGGTCAATGAATCTGACGACTATGAAGAGAAGCAGAGAAGAGAAGGGGTGCTGTGTGTGCAGATACTGCATTCTGGATGAGCTGGAGAGTCTTAACCCTTGTTTTGTCTTCCCATCAAAATTGAAAATCAACACTTACACATACTTTGTTGACGCTTTTTATTTTTTTACTTTTTCTAACATTTTTGTCCCTTTTTTTAACACTTGACACCCAATGTTCAACACTACGTAACACTAACTTATTATCTTTAGTTGTACAGTTATTTTTTAGAATTTATGGTAAATACATTTTTTAACTTAAAGTTTTAGTAATGTTTGAATTAGAAAAGCAGAAATTAGGATAAATTTAGACTAAAATTAAAGGAATGTATGTTGATGGATAATCACAGACTGGAATATGTCAACTTTTACTCAATACTGTTTTAAAACCACTTTGTTTTTTCCAATGCTATAAAATTGAATAGGGCACCCCAAAATGAATGAAAGTTGAGATTTGTACTTGCCAAAGAGCATTGTGTGGAATCAATCATGTTATTTTAGGTAATTACAATTGGGTAGTTTAAAAGAACATTGATATAGGAAAACTAGTCAATTTGACCCGAGGACAACATGAGGGTTAAGGGACTTATTTAAGGAACCTGATAGTAAGGAATTACAATAGCCCAGCCTGGAAGTAACAAATGCATTGACTAGTTTTTCAGCATTGTTTTGAGACCGTATGTGCCTCATTTTGGCAGTGTTACAAAGGTGAAAAAAGGATTTTCTTGAGGTTTGTTGTAAGTGAGCGTGTCATTGCAAGGGTGCCAGGGCAATGCCATCTAGAGTAGCTGTATCTTTAGTAGGGCTGTAGCGATATTGAAAATAAAACCGAAATCGCGCCAATCCCCTTCCAGCTTCCAGAGTTATTGTACCCGTCCAGATCCAATGCTACTACATCTTTAAATTAGCTACTATTAGTATTAGTAATTTTTGGTGCCTTATCCCTGTTTTGTCTGGTAAATTTAGCTAGCTGTAGACTGTAACTGTATGGCTAAAAGCAAAAGGGGGGGGGGCACTGGTAACTCTAACAGAGGTGTAAAATTTTGAATGGCCGCTGTTCCGTTTTGGGTGTCTGGGTCTGTTTCCCGACGGTTCAGTAAACTTTCGTTTGCGTCCTTAGCACCGGAGTTAAGAGCTGACAGGGATGGCTGCTAGCTGGCTGGGGGCTGACTGTGGATATATCCCTGGGGCTGTAATGATAGTGGATGGCTTCTAGCTGGCTGGGGGCTGACTGTGGATGTGTCCCTGGGGCTGTAATGATAGTGGATGGCTTCTAGCTGGCTGGGGGCTGACTGTGGATGTGTCCCTGGGGCTGTAATGATAGTGGATGGCTTCTAGCTGGCTGGGGGCTGACTGTGGATGTCCTGGGGTGTAATGATAGGAAGGCTGCTAGTGGTGGGGGCTGATGTGGATGTGTCCCTGGAGCTGAAATGATAGTGGATGGCTTCTAGCTGGCTGGGGGCTGACTGTGGATGTGTCCCTGGGGCTGTAATGATAGTGGATGGCTTCTAGCTGGCTGGGGGCTGACTGTGGATGTGTCCCTGGGGCTGTAATGATAGTGGACGGCTGCTAGCTGGCTGGGGGCTGACTGTGGATGTGTCCCCGGGGCTGTTGTCATCTCTCATCCCAACTAAAGCCTCACAGCGCTGCGATTCTGAGGCAGAAGCCGGGTGTGCTAGCTGGCTAAATTACCATTAGATTAGTCGTCTATCTATAGGCTACAGTTAACGTTACTGATAAATTCTTGGGTTAGCCCAGAGTTGTTAACCGTGGT
>NC_045733.1:18404527-18419731 GCF_008692095.1 Etheostoma spectabile
ATACTAAAAATAAATGAGCATGTTGAACGATGTTGTAATCTCATATTACCCACCAAGAATTACATTAGCATTAGCTACTTGTCAACCAGCAACTATACAGTAGGCACAAAAGCACTTTTCCTCCTCGTTCCCCCCTACAGCTTGGTAGCCTAAGTGTCCGTTACTGTTACCATTACCGTTATTGGAATGTCTCATTCCAATGAGTTAATGAACCACTGAAACAATCTGAAACAATTTGGAAACAATATTTTAAGATAACATCAAAGCTTTCGTCCAGAGCCAAGAAAAAAAATGTGTCTACTTTGCTTTGCAGCTGAAGTTCCCTCAATGTCATCAGTCCTTCTCATTAGGGTTCGCTTAGAAAGCGGCACGTTCTCAAAAGCCTCTTTTTCCTCTGGGCAAGTTGTATATCTCTGCGTGTGTAGTAGTAGTAGTAGTAGTAGTAGTAGTAGTAGTAGTAGTAGTAGTAGTAGGGATAAACTTATAATCCTTCAAGACAGCGCTCTGTTCTCCACAAACTAAGCATACAGCCTTACCTTTGACTTCAGTGAATAAATACTTAGAAGTCCGTGTTTGGTTAAAAACTCAATGCTCTGTATCAACCTTTCTTTTTTCCCCATGAGCTGACATTTTTGAGGGATGCTGATTCACGTCCATGTTAACGTCATATTGCAGTTCTTCTTCTACTTATTTTTAATGCGACTTGAAACCAGCGAAGAAGAAGCTGCCTACGTTCGCACAAAAAAGCAACAACAAAAAACAATTGCCTTCAAAATAAAAGCAATGCAGTTGTATTCCATGCATGTACACTTATTTGCGTTTGATTGCTAACTTCCCATTGGTCTAACTGCGTCTCAATCACTGCTCAGGCACACGGATTCATTCTCCCTCATGGGGGGAGGGGCTTAGGAGACTGTTTGGGCTTTAGCAGAAAGGTGGGGAGGGACTGAGAAGTTGTCGATGTTTAAATTCTTTGGCTAAATCTTGGATCTTCACAATCCTACCTACAGCACCTTTAAGAGGCCTCTCTGGGATGAGGTCTAAGAGACAGGTAGAGGGCTTAGTGAAGAGACCTTTAACTTTAATTGTTAGGTCTATAGGATAAAAGCTGTCCAAGTATTTGTCAGGTCTTGTCGTTCTTTATAGCGGTCTTGCGTTTCAAGGTGAATCGTTAGAAGTTAAGGGCAAGATGTTATGAATTTTATCTCTACTTGATAAAATGTTATCATTAATGAAGTTCATGAAGTTGTTACTACTCAGAGCTATGGGAATAGATGACTCAATAGAGTTTTTTGAGCAAATAAAAATGCATCTTTAAAATCCCAGACTCCAAGTCTGCAGCAGAACAAGTGTGAGCACTTCATGTGAGCATTTCTGTTGATTGTCTGGGTTTTTTGACTTTCTGGTGCTAGTATTCATTCTATTTACAAATGTGACTTCTCACTTAGATTAGTCCATTTGTGTGAATGTGATAGACTTATTATGAATTGCAATGGACAATCGACAATGTCCCTGGCCATTTATGCCTTTTAACTTTCCAACCTCCACTTTCCCCTCAAGTAGTTTCACCTCAACTGAGCTTTTGAGAGAATTTAAACTGTTACAATAATAGATGTTGCCTGTGAGCATCTGTGCTACACTGCAGCACTCTCAACTTTTCCAGAGCTGTCTGATTTTCTTAAAACCCTCAGCTCTGTGTTTTGATAGGAACACAGCTGGTAAGTGACTTTGTAAAAAAGGCTTTAAAATTGCCGAAACTGAGGTAAACGAGGAATGCAGCTAAATTCAAAAGGTTTTCTTTGAGGAACAAATTAAGAAAGTAGTGTTCGTTGTTTCCACTGTAATGGACAAGTTGTTGACAAGAGCTTTTGTGTATCTGAAATATAAAACTAGTATGTGTCAAAGAAGACTTATCTGAGAAATCATTACCCAAGCATCTGGTATTTAAGTGAGCAGCTGAAGAAAAAAAAATACTATTTTCACAATTTTTGGCTTCAGAAACATCAATAAGTTGAGACATCTTTGTTAGGTCTGTTGACACTTTCTGTCCATGACTGCTGATAGAGCTACCAAGTTGAGGAAAGGTCACAATGTCAAGAATGTGTCATTTCCTCACATGTCTACTGAGCATTACGGTGCTTTAAACACTCTTTGGGGAGCTGAGAAGAGACCACTTTACTTCCAATTGACGAAGACCTTGGGGGTTTGAACCTGATGGGATTCATGGACCTGCATACTTGAACCATACACCACACTTTCCACTTTCTTTTCCCACTGTTTATTTTTCTACAGTTGTACCAGGTCTTCTCAATGGAGACCTGACCTTTACTCCTTAGCTCAGTTTCGACTTGCACACCACAAAGAACTACAGGGAGTCGGTCTGTGAAGTCTTTCAGCACTAGCCTCAAATAGTGTTCTCTTTATTTTGCTCATTTGCAAAGCCTCAAAGAAAAGTGTTTTTACACCTCTTGAGCGTGAGAGGAAAACAATTTGATCTATTGAATTTTACTTTAGACACAACAGATACAGTTATGTGATTGTAATGCTTATGTCAGTGGTGTTTTACACCTTTAATTTAGATGACTGATACCTGTTTCATTGATTATAGCAAAAATAGAACTCTAGAGCTACAGTTTCTGAGAGGTTGTATCATACATTGGCTAATTATCATTAAACATTCAACAAAAGTTCCACTGTGTTTAATGTGAGTGCCATTAGTTTAGCAGATATTTGGGCAAAGAATTTTGTATTGGATACGTTTTTACCTAATGGTGGCGCTATAGGATAAAAGTTAAGCTATTACCAAAGTTATTGAGTTAAGTCAAACGTCAACCACATTTTGATACTAGAGGAGAAATCGGGATCACCAAAGAATTCATCTTCCTCATGTACTATATCTGTACAATCCATGTATATGTTGAGATATAGTGTATATGTTAAATGCATGTTTTGGTATTTTTAAGTTTTATTGTGGACAGCAGAGATAATTTACTCTGAATCCCTTAGCCATGGGGGCATCCAGTTGAGCTTGAGATAGATTACTGGATAAGTTAAATCTTTGACTTGCTGGTAATGCCAGAGTAAAAAGTCAAGGGACAACCAAAGTCAACATTATTCATCCTGTGGGGACCATAAATGTCAATGTACAAATTTCTTCCAATCCATCTAATAGCTCTTCAGATATTTCAATCTGGGGGAATGTGACGGACTAACCAACCAACATTGCCTTTCCAATAGCCACACTGCTAGCGTGGCTAAAAATATGTCTTAGAAACATAGACCACTAATTGTTCGAACTGAAAAAGACCAACATGTTGGGGGGACAGCAAATTACAGCAACAAGCATGTGCTTTCTCATAAGTCATGTCACTGCCTGGTCAATACGCTCAAGTGAAATAGACACGCTAAATGAATGTCTTTGGAAAATGATTATTTGACAATAACAATTCTTTTGATTTATAAGGAAGCATTAACAAACGAACATATTCTGTTAATGCAGACAAATGGAATGTGATGAGCAAGCATGACATTAGACTAGTGCACTCATGTTTGGGGCATGGATGTGGTTTCACAGTGTATGCATCTCTTCCTTCCAAATATGAAAAAACATTACTACATTAATGACAGCCTGGGCTTGGGGATGGCACTTCCTCAAAACCCCAAGATTTTGTATTCCATGGTAACCATGGTAGAAAATGTTCATGCCTTCATTTTGGGTCAAGTTAATACTTTCAGTGTCATTAGCATTCTTGCATTGATGTTGCACCGAGGCTAGCATTCGCCCCTAATTGGTTCTAGGACATGATTGTTTGAACAGCTTCTGGTGAAATTTAGAAGGGCCCGAGGCAGGCGTCCCAGTCAAAGGCAACAATAGTCCTTTTTCATCAAGGTAGCTGTATCCTGACTTGACCTCGTGCTGCAGTGTCTCCTCTTGTCTAAGGATATTAATAGCTATAAAAATATGAGCACTGTTGGAGCCACTGTGGTGAAAGTGACTTCCAGAGGCTGTAAGACTTTAAAAGTTGGCTTCAGGTGCAATAACATTGAAGCCTACTTCCATATGAGGCTCTCTTTAATGTGGACAGTTTCATCTTGTCCTCGTCACTGCTTTAAAATGTCAAACAATAACAAATGTGTATGTGTGTATGCAAATGTAATTTGTATAGCTACACTAAAAGGAACTCACAAATAAAGATGGCATGCCACATGACATCAACAAATAAACTCAAGACTGAAACAGGTAAACAATCTCACCACAAAGTCCACTTCTGTTCTCGAGACTAATTATATCACACAATCTTCCGCAACTGGAGTCTGGACTGGTTGTCATGGAAGTGTTGACTCAATTTTCAGTCAATACAACTTTATTTATTCCTGCAGGACCACCGCCATTCTTTTGATGAACTGTATGCAATAGCTTGCTACTCAAGTCTAAAAATAAAAACACCTTTGATAAAGAAGAAGGAAAAAGAAAAAAAACTTTCTCAAGCCACTGTATGTGTCAACAGGATCTGGAAAAACTGGTCCATGCTTTCATCTTTAGTAGACTTGACTACTGTAACAGTGTCTTTACAGGTCTCCCTAAAAAATCAGACAGCTGCAGCTGATTCAGAACGCTGCTGCTCGAGTCCACACTAAGACCAAGAGACTGGATCATATCACTCCAGTTCTGAAGTCTTTACACTGGTTTCCTGTGCCTCAAAGAATTGATTTCAAAGTTATTTTGCTAATTTATAAATCAATCTGCTACTACACTATGAACCACCCAGATCTCTCAGGTCATCTGGGACAGGTCTACTTTCTGTCCCCAGAGTCAGAACTAAACAGGGTGAAGCAGCTTTCAGTTCCTATGCTCCTCATATCTGGAATAAACTCCCAGAAACCTGCAGATCCGCTGCTACTCTCAGTTCTTTTAAATCAAGGCTGAAGACCTTTCATTTTGATGTTGCCTTTCTTTAAATGGTTGTTCATTTCTTTAATGTTTAATTTCTGAGACTGCACTGTAACTTTTATTCTTGTGTTTTATCTGTGTTTTTTAACTGTTTTTGTGTAAAGCACTTTGAATTAACCTGTTGCTGAAATGTGCTATACAAATAAAGCTGCCTTGCCTTGCCTACTGTATTATATAGCCCTGTGATTCTTCAGCACTGTGTTCAGTGTATTTCTTCAGTTACGGAATGTGTCCTTTATCATGTCAGCATCGTCATACATGCTGCATTTAGGTAGCACTTTTATCCAAAGGGATTTACATCCGTGTCTTTCATCCGTTCACTGCTTTCTACAGAACAATTTAAATGCAACTTTAAATGACTATTTTAGGTCCTATCTATTTTGGTACAGATTAAACAATACAGTTGTAGATACTCTGTGTTATATCGCAGTGATATATATTTAAATGCTGATATTATTGTATCTATTTATTGGTTTAATGCTGTATATAATGTGTATGTGTTGCAAAATTCCCCTTGGAGAGAAAAAGCTGAGCGTGGCTTTGCGGTTAACGTATGTTAAAACCATAGACCGTTATGGTTAAAACCTGGGGCATTTGAACACAGGACCTTGTGACAGTGCTGAGATGTAGGAATAGTGAGGCATTTAATCTAAAGATATCACTTGATAAACAGAAACGCATCACAAGACAGCGTGAAACCCTAAAGGACTTTCATGAAGGTCATCAATAGTAAATGAAACGGCTAACCCCCTTTTTATTTCTAACAAAGAGAGTTCTTGTCTCTGACATATATGTGAAGTATGGCTCCCTTTAAGGCTTTTATGTCCTCCATCAGTCCTGAAGTAAACACACCACACAACTTTCTATTGTTCATCACATCAAGTCATTTTAGTGACATAAGACCACACTGACCCCGCAAAGGGAACCCAATGGGAAGTCTCCTCACAAAAACTACAGTACATCATGTGAAAAGAATGTCCAGAGCTCGACATTGCTCTTTAAGGAAATCTAAATCATAATAATAATAATAATAATAATAATAATAATAATAATAATAATAATAAATGTAATTTCTATAGCGCTTTTCAAGGCCACAAAGTCGCTTAATCCTATTGTGGTCTATAATGACACAGTTCCTCTGATTCAACTTTTCTCACTCACTGCAGCAGGAATTGGTGTGACCTTAGAGTTTAGAAAATGGAGTAAAAGTCTGTTGTTTTGCGTTTATTAAAAATTAAAAAATAAATAAATAACTGATACACCTCCTTCCAAAACTACTGTAAGGGTACCCTTAAGTAGCGCACTTACCTAGCACCTCCAATTAACATTTATATACAACCATCTGACTTTTACTTGACTTGACCATTTTGTACTTCATTTAAAATCTGTATGTAGTTAAAACAACTATTCGGTAATTTAACATGAAATTTGGTTAGGGAATGTGAAAGTTATAATGATGATTCCCATATTTTGCTAATCCAAAATAAATTTTTGCTTGATGGTCCAATGGAGATACCGTTGTATCTTGATGTTCTGACTTGGAGGAGATGACTGATTGTACTGGGTGTGACCGAGTGGAACTGTTTATGAATGAGACGTCTGCTTCTGCTGGACATGATTAAACATGCTTAGTTAACGGCCTTGAATAAATAGAGATTTAAAACCTTCTCGGTCAGCCCATGTGTTTTGTGTGGGTCACTGAGGTTAACAATCACACTCATACTCCCTCAGAGAATTAGATACCAGACAAAGACTTACTCTTAGCTAGAACAAAAGTTGCTAATCTTCTAGCTTGACTAGTTAACTGTTTCTAGAAAATAACAACTGAGACATTTTGTAAATTACACATTGATGTACCTTTTCAGTAATGCTAACCTTTGGATTTTGTGTCTTTGCAGGTTATTAGTGGGCGCTCCATATGAAATGAATGGTCCTTATCAGACAGGGGATGTTTATAAATGTTCACTGAGCAGACGAACCAATGGAAACGGTTGCTCCAAGCTCAACTTAGGTATAGTATCACAAACACTTTTTTTTATACCAGAGAATCCAGAGTAGCAGTGACAATCATGAATGTACATCATCTGGATAAATGTGTATGCACGGATTATACAGTATGTGTGTTTGTGTCTGTGTGTTTTGCTGCATGTGTCATCATTGAACAGTAAACATCATGGTGGCATGTGTGAGACAGAAGTGTGGGTACCATACCAAAATTCCACATTTTACTGTTTTTTTTAAATTGTTTATGTACATTTCCACATGTGTGTTTTACTACACATCTCACCGCATGCTTCTTCATACCCGTTGCACATGTGTTGTGCTGGTTAGAAAGGCACATGGAGTTGTGTCAAGTAAATGTTTGGGTCTGAGGATGTAGACGCTGCTTTGGCTGCCCAGACGGCAATAACAAACTAAAGTCCCAGATGGGAGAACCTCTGTTTGCTCTCAGAAGGACAGTGCATGTATTTATGTATATATGAGTCTGTGCATCCAAGATCCTCTCAGTAAGATTCATTTGCCCTCAAGGAAGGATATCTCTGACCAACGTATCAGAGCGAAAGGACAAGATGAGGTTGGGAATGACACTCACGTCGAACCCTCAAGACAACAGCTTTGTGGTGAGATTAAAACTCATTGGTTTTATCTTCTTGAGATGTAACATAGACTAATGGTCTGTTGCTGCATAACCTTTTTTGAGTAAGTAAGAACACATTTAATAAAATAGCAATGGTCAAAATGGAAAAAAATACCACAAGATTGTCTTTTGATTACATGGTTGTCACACTGCAGCTCTCCCTACGGAAGTTCTCTGAGAGCATGAACCTAAGTCTCTGTAATATGCTGAGGTCGATAATGTTGTTTGTATAAATGAAGTATTTTATGTTTCAGGCCTGTGGGCCGGTATGGTCCTATGAGTGTGGCAGCTCTTACTACAGCACTGGCATATGCTCCAGAGTCAATGCGAGCTTTAAGTTCTCCAGAACGATTGCTCCTGCCTTTCAGAGTAAGCCTTAAAATATCTTTTCTGTTTGACAAACATTCATGGACAGTTCTAGGTCAAAGCAGGAGATTATGTCCTCCTTTAAGAACATCTACTCTCCTCATTATTAAGTCTCATCTTTAAATATTTTTCAGGATGTGAGACATATATGGACATAGTGATCGTTCTGGATGGCTCAAACTCCATCTACCCCTGGTATGAAGTGCAGGCTTTTCTCATCAACATTCTTCAGAAGTTCTATGTTGGACCAGGTCAAATACAGGTGTGTAAGAAAGGAAGAAATACTAAAAGAAGATCCATTATATTGGTAATCTTCCTTATTGGATAAATTCAAATACTGGACTTAATTTATACAAAATAATTTTCTTTATATAGATTTATTTTGCCTGTCAAAATTTCATTAACATTTTTTTTTTAAGTTACTATGCCGGGAAAAAGTCATTGCTGTAATTAACTGCAAGAAGACAGAGCTCTTATTAATTGTGTTAGATAATTTTCATTGTGTATTTTTGGACAGGTTGGAGTTGTTCAGTATGGTGAGAAGGTGGTCCATGAATTCAAACTCAGCGACTACAAATCTGTTGAGGAAGTGGTGAAGAGAGCGCGCAGTATCAACCAACGAGGTGGGGAGGAGACCAACACAGCTCTTGGCATCAACATAGCACGGTACAGTATTTACTGTTTGTACAAAAGAGCAGCATTAATTCACTACTCCTCCATTCTGTGATTTATTTTACAAATCAAACATGTTTTCACAGCTCACAAGCTTTCAAACAAGGAGGTCGACGAGGTGCCAAGAAGGTGATGATAGTGATAACTGATGGAGAGTCACATGACAGCGCGGATCTCCAGCAAGCCATCGAGGACAGTGAGAAGGACGGTATCACCCGTTATGCCATTGCTGTGAGTCTGCTAGACCTATTATTTACCTGGGTTAGATGGCTTACACTTTATGAGTTTTAACTTAGTTTTCTGATGGCTAATGTTTTTTCCAGTGCAGCATTAAAATGCCATAAACATGAGATGACCTCATGGAGTTTAGTGAAGCATGGAGCCAAAAACACTTGAGCCCCTAGATGCAGTGGAAGCGCTGTTAAAGGTGTAAATGGTCTCATCCCAACCAAAAGCCTTTTTTTGGTTCACACTACTGGTGCAGCTTATGGCACACTTGATTCTAGATTTAATTTACTTAGCTGGGCATGATTATCTGAGCAAAACCTCTACAGTTATTTGGTTAAAAACCAACTGGAATTGGTGACAGCATTGGCATTGGTGGAGAAAACCTAAATCCTCTGAAACCTTCTTTAAAAGTGCCAATGTTAACCTGTTGTAGGCCTATAAAATGTGACAGATTTGTAATTAAATTTGTTGACACAGGTCCTTGGCTACTACAACCGTAGAGGAATTAACCCTGAAGCCTTCCTTAATGAAATCAAGTACATTGCCAGCGACCCAGATGACAAACACTTCTTTAATGTGACAGATGAGTCGGCGCTGAAGGATATTGTGGACGCACTTGGAGAACGCATCTTCAGTTTGGAAGGTTTTGAAAAGAATGAATTAAAACTACATACTTTACATGACATTTAACTGATGCTTTTATCCAAAGCAACCTACAATTGCTATATATGTCAGAGGTTGCATGCCTCTGGAGCAAGTGGGGGGTTAAGGGTTAAGTGTTGTGCTCAGGGACACATTGGCAGATATATTGCGGTGGGAATTGAACTCCGGTCTCCCACACCAAAGGCATGTGTCATATCCACTGCGTCATCACCACCCAACATACAGTACATTACATTTATTTAGCAGACAATGAGTCCAAAGAAACTCATCATACTGGGAAGTGCATTCAAAAACAGGGACTATAACAGCTAAAAGCATTTTCAGTGCTATAGTGCAAGTTCTTAGGACTAAACAGCATACAGTAGTAACCTCCTAGTAATGTACTTCTACATTTGCATGAAAATATTCTAACTCAACATTTGGTGATTTTCATATTTTATCTTTAACCAAAGGACACAATGGTTTTCTGTGGAATATAGAGAAATACCATACAACAATTCTAATAATAAGTTAGGTTATTAAGTTATTAATTAAGTTAAGTTATTTATCAAGTGAAAATGAAAAAAACTTGGCTTGGAAGGTTCCAGTTTCTGAAATGTGAGGATTTGTTGCTTTTCACAATTTTCTATCATTGTAATTTGAATAATTTGGTTCTTAGACTGTGAATTTGAAGACTGATACTTGATATCCTATATACTAAATGGTTAATCATGAAAAGGAATGATTAACCGCAGTGGTAACGTTCTAACTAAGCCTGATTCTTATTGCTGAAACATCACATAGAGACCCCAATAACAATACCCTCTTAGGTGTTATTTGTGGTTTGGTAGCTTAAATTTCTTTACTGCTGAAGTGGCTGAAAGCTGTAAAATACTGACTTGTTTACACAGGAACCAGTACGAATGGGACAGCGTTTGGCCTCCAGATGTCTCAAGCTGGATTTTCAGCACACAACGTTGAGGTGAGTCTTACTTCTGCTACCACGTCGCCTCTTATGTCAACATGTAGAACAACACACATTGTCTTAATTTCTGGCGCATCGTAACTCCTACCCAGAACCTGGCATTTATCACTTTCACGTCCCCCCTTAGGTGCCTGATATGTGGCCCCAGAGGGTTTAGGTCTTCCTGATTTAGGAGCCCCTGACAAAAGACTTGGGCCTTTTTCCACTTCAATCATGCAGTGATGAGTAGCAAGACAAAAGACAAAAAAAATAAAGACAGTTCGGCTCCAGAATGGGTTTTTTTCCGCTTACTTTATCTCAAGGCTTTTGATTGTATCTGAGAGCAAAATAGTTACAGGTGTGCTGGCTATGAGAGTGACACAGCTGGAAGAGGGAGATAAGACACATCTCCTCTACTGTACCAGCTGATCATACCAGTTCATTGATTCTCATTCCTCTCTTTCTGGCTCCGTCCAGACATTTGCTGATGCAACTGCTTTGATTTTCCAGTTCCCCTTCACAGTGGGATTTGTCAAGGGAGGAATAAATATCTCCATTGATGATAAAATATAAATATATAGCTGAATTTGCAGCTGGGTGGCAGCAATGTCTGGAAATTCTGTCCACAAGACCAGATTCCAAAGATTCTCAACAACACCAACCTGTGAGTGTTGAGTGTAGGATAAGTCATTGGAAAGAATCTCTGGGCTTTAAAGGAGAAAAGCAGTCCTGAAAGCCCAGATGGTTTTGCTGAATGTGATATGTGCCAACTCTCAAGGCTGCTTATGTCATATACTATCCATATGGACATTTAATGCATCTGCATACATAGCAATATCTCTGTCTTCTGTTAGTTTTATTAATTGTAACTAAACAATGCTAAAAAATAGTCCCAAGGCTCTCTGCTTATTTGCAAAACTGATTCTAATATACAATACAGAATATACATTCCTTGTTGAGCTGGTATAATGTGATATATTCTTTATACACAAATCTGGCCCCCTCCTATACAATAAAGATTTGACATCCTAACCAAAGCAATGCTCATGGCCGTACATGCAACTGCAGTAGAAATAGGTCACTGGTCTGTAAGGTTGAAATGTTTTGGAGTTTCATTCATTTACCATGGAGACCATTCTGACCAAAACAGACAACCACATTGGCGTAAAGCTGCTGTCAAAGAATGACGTAGTGCGAGTTTGGTGAGTACACAATTCCATCTTTCAGGAAGGATTTGCAAGCCTTCCAGCAAATGCTCAAACACTGGAAAATGTGTTGTTGGCACAGTGTGTACGGCAAGAAAAAAAACTGAGCTCATTAAGAAGAGAAACCCTATAATTACATTGTCAGTGACACAAAGTATGGTGAACCATGGAAGATAGAAAATCCTTCCTCTATTCCTCCTTGTGTCTGCAGCTATTTGCACTTGCCGGTTTGTTTCCTTTGTTGAAAGACGATTTGAAATACACACTGACCAAGATTCATCAGTGATGTAATACTGGGCTTTATAGCAGATTTACTTTCTTTGCACACTGGTTTTTAATCGTGTGAAAATGTTCTAGTGTAGCGTTTGTGACTGTTGATAAAGTAGCTGTTGATTTGACATGAATACCTGGACAGAATATGTCTTAAATAAAGTATGGATAAGCAGATTTCAAGTTTTCATTCACATGTTACTTTATTACAAAACCTGTTCATAGATACAGTATGTCCAACTTTAAAAATAACGGGAGATATAGGGTGCTGGGGTTAATCACAGACAATATTAGACAAAGAAAAAACTAAAACAAAATGGGCCCAGGATACTTAACTTGTTTGATATGTGTTACCTGAGGAGGAGTGATGTTCTATCTGAAAAGGGTGAAAATGGTTCACATTGTTAAATACGACTTGGAAAAGGAGATCTAGGGGAAACAGCACTTATTGCGACGTTAAATATGTTTTTTGTATGGGCTACGGTTAGTCCATAGTTCATCCAGTCAATGTATAGCCATTCAGTATTTTTTATAAGGTAATTTTGAATATGTTTTCATAATCTATCAAAGAAAATGAAGTCTGGTACACTATTTTTTCACATCGAAATGGTCCAGTATGCTGCTATAATAGAAGAAAGTTGGATTTGTCCAGTGTGGAATCTGAAAGAAATTGAAAATTTTAGTTTTTTAGCATATTCCTTCATTCATCATGAGATGGACCTTTGGTTTCTATGTACTGTACCGCAACGTGTTCTGGTTGTAGCAATGTCTGTTGTTGTTTTCATTTTCTTTCAAAATAAACCGAAAATGTACTGAGAAATAGTATTGTTGAAATGAATCATTGCATTGTTGCATCACAGTGCTACCTGGACAATTCTGCATAAATGCAGACAGAAGACAGACCATAATCTTTATTGTTTTTTGCAATTTGTCTGTGGTCAGCTGTGTTCAGATTCTGCCACATTTAGGAACTGTCTTTTTTAAGAGCAGATGCAATATAAAGGGGAGTTCATATATCTGACTGCTTGAATTTGTTGATGAAAACCATGTGTAGCAATATATAATAACATTGAGGAGGTGACGCATCGTGATAGAGCTGCAACTAACAATTAGTTTCATTGTTGATTAATCTGTTGAATATTTTCTCGATTAATCAATCACTTGTTTGATCTAGAGAATGTCAGAAATTGTAAAAAATGTGCATCAGTATTTCCCATAAGCCCAAGATGACGTCCTCAAATGTCTTGTTTTGTCCACAGCCCAAAGATATCCAGTTTACTGTCACAGAGGAGAGTAGACACTAGAATATATTCACATTTAACTAGCTGGAATCAAAGAACAATTTACTTTTGTCTTAAAAAAATTACTCCAACCGACTAATCGATTATCAAAATAGTTGGCGATTCATTTAAAAGTTGACAACTAACTGTTTAATCGATTAATATTTGCAGCTCTACATTGTGATCACGATATCAATTTGAATCATTGACAGGATAATCATAATCAAATGGAATCAGGAGACTGGTGAAGATTTACAGCCCTAGTGAGAACCACCCTTGTGTTTGTTACTGTTACCAAGATTACGTTTTGTGATCAAATTACACCAACATTAATCTGACTGAAACTAAAGTGGGCCAACCACACAGGCTGTGCTCTAAAATTTTAAGTTCAATTAGTTAATTATCATTAACATATACAGTAATTGTCATGTTGCGTGCATGTGTATAACCCAATCATACTCTGCTGTTTTGAAGTATAAAAATCCACCATATCTTCCACAAAGGATGGGATTCTGGTCGGTGCAGTCGGGGCTTATGATTGGAACGGGGCAGTGCTGAAGGAAACACGACAGGGAAAGGTGGTCCCTCCAAAGTCCTCCTACACGCAGGAGTTCCCTGAAGAGCTCAAGAACCACGGTGCCTATTTGGGTGAGTAACACCCTTGACATTATTTTAATGGAGTGGAAAAACATGACTGGATTGTGATGGACTTGTCTATTATGGTGGAAGAAATGCAGAGAAAGTACAATGTTGTAACTTTAATAATAAAGGCTACGCTTGAACACCTTTTTATTTTGCTCCCACAGCTACCAATCCGTTTACATCCTCTTGTCCTTGTAGAAGACATGTGGTTTAACACTAACTATATGAGCAGCAACCCTTCTCAATAAAGTGTACCCATTGCTCCAGTACTTCCCATCATATCCAACCCTATGTCACTGCACCACCACAGCCCTCTGCTTTTACCATCTGTGGTTCATCTCTGCGCTTATCCACCAGGCTGCCAATGGATGCCGTTCTAGACTCAATAGTAATATGAGGTGGAGGCATAATTTTGGACAAGCAGGGAGAAAGTTAAAGCTAGGAAAAAGGGGCTACGGAGATGTGAGATGAAGGTGGAAAAATATATGGCGAGTAAGTGGAATTTTTAGTGGGAAAAGATGAAAAAGAAGAAGAAACCTGAGAAACCAGAACATCCAGTTCTGCGTAACTGAATGCAGCTCATGGAGTTTCAACTTCTGAATTTGCAAAGTTTTACTATTTTTCCTTGTGTCATACACATCATTCCTATGAAATTTAAGCTAAAGGTCAGGCAGGCCCACTCGCTGTTAGCACACTCTAGTAGCGGTACAAAGCGTAGTGCCTGGGATCTTTATTAGAATTTGACTGTCAAGCAATCAATTTACTCACTTAACAGATCCATAGTCAATTGAAGTAATTACTAAGATCACATGTAATATCCTACTTGGATTTACTATATACTAAATCTACTTACTTCAGAGGGATGTTGTCTGCAAACAGGCAGAATTAATGTGTGTGTTTTTTTATATAACTAGGTTATACTGTGACGTCTGTGGTGTCTGCCAGAAACGGTCGTCTACTCGTAGCGGGAGCGCCACGATTTAACCACACTGGCAAAGTGATCATCTTCACTCTGAAGAACTCAGGCAACCTCACCATCCTGCACTCCCTCAAAGGCCAGCAGGTACACTACTGGAGCATCCAGCACTTCACCTACTTGATGAAAAAGTGCTGCAGGCCAGTTGAACACTGATGTAGTGCTCATATCTGCTTTGGAAGAATGCCACAGTCCAACAACTTACACATTATTCTCATGTCATAGGTTTTTGTAGAAATATTGCCTGTATAGTCTACTGGTTTCTCGCAGTCCATTAGCATGTCTGACCGTGTCTTGTTTTTGATACTGCCACTGGGGGACATCAAAGTCTGACCTTTTTGAATTTGTAGACCTTGGAGTGTCTACAGAG
>NC_045733.1:18419741-18422251 GCF_008692095.1 Etheostoma spectabile
TTTTTTACAGTGTGTTCTGGGGACAGGCAGCTTGCAGATAGTGGTGAGATGTTTTCTGTAACAAATGCTCTTGACATTGCTTACACCACTTTTAACCACTTTTATAAAAGGTAAAAGCTACCGGTACTCACAAAATGAAGCAAAAGATAACTGAAGGCCCAGTTGTACAGCATTTCTTGCAGCAGAATCTATTCTTTGCAATGGAATTGCTGTAATCAGTGCAGGGGCAAAGGAAATATGTCTTCTTTTGCATCAAGTTCAACATTGGTGGACCTTTACAAATGAATATGCTGCGTTGATCAGTCGCAACCTGTCTCGTCAGTGCCGTCAGTCAGTTTTCCCCCTTTATCAAATTAACTAACAATCCTTAACCAAAATATCAGAGGAAAGTAGACTGCCCCAACTGTAAAGAGAAATGGGAAATAAGCTCAGAGGGCTATTGTGACTAACTAGCAGGTAGACATTCCCAGCTGGCTAGCATGTTATCAGTTAGCTTGCCAGGCACAGTAGTTTGCCAACTACCTCAGACCCACACATTTAGGAACTCACACACATGAATTTGGTTTTAAGAAAGAAACACATCCTCATGAGTAATCTCTTTATGATCCTGATCCATGATGTGCATAAAAACCAGGATCACAACTAGCAGTTTCAGGACACTACTCAGTCAAATTTGTGGGATAGATTGCCTCTTTCTCTCTGTTTTTCACATTTAAGTACCCACAATATCCTGTATATTTAACATTTGAAAGCATTAGAATTATTCCAATTTCATCATTTGTCAGTGAAAATGCCAATAGCATTTTCATTTTGAAATTCAAGCTCAATAAAATGACTGTACTCCACTACTACAGTCCAAATCACATAAACATAATATATTGCACTGATGGTATGAGTTGAAATAAGTACACTATTCTATTTGTCTTTATATTGATGTTTTATAATTTTAATTGTAGGACTTTGAGTGTAGCGAGTTGTAGCAAATCATCTGTTGGATTTAATCCCATTATCTGAGTCACATTAAGTTTAAAAATAATCATTTTAAGGCTGTGTGGCTCTGTGTGTTAATGACTGCTACACTCATAACTGGCAACTCTTCACAAGCTGCAGGGCTGAAGTGATTCTGCAGCATCTAACATTGTACCTTGTCAGCAACAGTTCATCCAGAACAACAGATGTTTTTTTGCAGAAAACTTTCTTGATCTCACAACTCTTAGGAAAAGAGCTTTTTATAGGCAGATGTTTTTAATCTGAAAACCAATAGATGATGTTCCATCCACTGCAGTGACTGATCCTTTGAAATGCTGTCACAGTCTGAACATCTAAAAATCATTAGGACTCAGACCACTTGCTTTGACACAACACAGATCCCCATAGTTCATACTGTGAGCAATTCCAGGTCATCAGTCAATAAGCAAACAACAACATATGGTATAACAAACAGTGGAAAAAAGCAAATAATTTCAAGGTACATAATCACCTATTTGAGTGAATGCTTCAATGGATTAAAGCTGATGAATAATACCGCTCTTTAAATGACAAGACATGTATGTCTCTTTCAGATTGGCTCCTACTACGGCAGTGAGATTGCACCTGTGGATATTGATGGAGACGGTATAACTGACAACCTATTGGTGGCAGCACCCATGTTTTTCAGTGGAGGCTTGGAGAAGGGAAAGGTCTATATCTACAGAGTGACAGAGCTGGTGGGTATAAACTCTAACAACTTAAACCGATGCAAAAAGAAAGGACACAGAATTGGGTCAACACCTGTTCAGACTGCAGAATTGTTCAGTAATTTCTGCCTCACCATGAGTGTCCGGTAACACACGCCAAACCAGATTCTGTTGCATTCCAGCTCCACCGTTAACACACTGACATGCTGCAGACAGATATTTCACAGATGACCTTGTCCAGATCAAATGTTGCCATGCCAGTGTGCAGACTTTATTAGATGTTTAGAATGAACTCAATAGGAAAGTATGCTGACCCTTCTAAAGCCATTTCCAGCAAACGCTTTGGAGGTGAGAAGTTTCTTCAATAGAAGGAAATTTCCCAATGCTCCAGGTCTGTCTTGCGCATTGGAATTATTAGTCTCTTCGGCTGTTTTGAAACCATTTAAATATCTGGTGTGGCCCAAACCACATCACAAGTGGCAGGCCAAGCTGAACAGTCAGAAACAAAACACAAACAGAAAGAAATCACTCGTTTAAACCATCTGTCATCTACAGGACAGCAACGCCACATTTCAGGGTAATTCATTATCATGATGTGGTTGATTCAGGTGTTGCTGTAGATGCTGCTAAGTGATATTGTTCTGGAGAAGATTGGACTCCCTGGTTAAAAAATGTGTCCCTGTGGATACAGTAAATATTACACATCTACAATGTTAGTTCTTCAAAAAGGTGCCGAAATAAATTTTCATTGACACTCAGCATATACTGTATGGTGCCATCAATTTTTTAGCCTTGCTAGCAGTGACTTTAGGCAAGGCAAGGCAGCTTTATTTG
>NC_045733.1:18422261-18449020 GCF_008692095.1 Etheostoma spectabile
TTCAGCAACAAGGCAATTCAAAGTTCTTTACATCAAACATTAAAGAGCAATTTAAAACGGTTAAAAATAAAAAAAACTTTAGTCATGGCAATGCTGTCCGTCAATCCATACTAAAATAAAGAAAGAGATGTGTTTTATATGTCTGCATAATAGGTGTGCATTATTGAAAAATCTCTGCAATTTATTTACTGGATTGCCATGAAATGTTAAAGTGGCTATAATCAATATTTAATTAACAGTGGATTACCTCTTGAACCCACAACCTCACAGAGATGCCAGCGTGACTGGAGATTATCACAGATATTTTACGTTTTCCGTTAAAAAAAATGTATTCATATTAACGCTATTTGGATAGGATGTCTTGAATTATCTGATATGTATGGTATAGCTGAGATACAGTCAGTTATTGTTTAGTTATTGTAAGTACAGGTAAGAGTACAGATAATTAATGGCAAGCTAAAATTGAGCTGCCTTTGCACGGAAGGCTCTGACCAAAACATAAGAAATAATTACCACAAGTCCAAATAAGGTCTCCTGAAGTCTGGCAGCTGGTCAAATATGAAATTCCAGTCACAGTCTAACAAAAAAATAAGCTGCACTTTTAACTTTTTCCTTAGCCACTGCAGACTGGTCGTGACCCTTCATGGCCATATCACAAGCCATATGTTTCAAATTTAAACAGCGGCGGATATATTTTCCCCCATTTCTCCATCTATCTCCCTCTTTGTCACACATGCACACATCAGGTAGCAGAGAAGTAAAAAATCTTTTCCTAAATCAACTCCCTTCCGATTTATTCATCTGTATTAACAAATGATCTCATGTTTTGTCTCCTGACCCGAAATATATTATGAGCTGGGATGCCAAGTGGAGCAATGTTATGCATGACTACTGATGGACTGAAGTATTTGGTAAAATTCCAGTCAGGCAGTTTCTTTCAAAGACATGGATATTTTCCATCTGACTTTACACTCGCTAAGAATAGAACTTCAAATAAATACGCTAAAGCTATATGGTGTCCGGTTCTTTCACAACCCAAAGGTAAAATTCCTTACTTTGTTTTTGCCAGATGTTATATATTTGAGTTCAAAAAGGCAGAATTAAAGGATTATGTGGAAAATACAGACGCTGATCCAAACTTTATCTTTTGTTTGATAAGAGCAAAGATGAAACATGTTGTTTGTTTTACCTGTTTAAATTCCAACATGATTTGTTGACTAAAGATGGTTTTGAGATCATTGAAACAACAAACCTAGCTGGATGGAAGACAGAGAGGACAGCCATCCCTTCCTTGGTGTGATGCTCTCTTATGCTTTCTCTGTGTTTATGCATGCATGTGTCATGTTGTGTTTGATGTATCAAGATGTTTGCGTGCTAAGTGGGATTTTCTAGGCATTCTAGTTGCCTGCAACATTATACATATTAATGCATTGACAATAACTCAGACAGTGAGGAAAATGAAATCTCTGAAACATGGGGGGTCCTATCAGAATCTGGTAGCTACATCAACAGAACTGGATATTCTGGTTCTGCAGGATTTTCCTGGCTGGGTTGAGTTTGGAGAGGTTCAAGCATTTCTTCTCTGAAAATGTGGTTCAGTTATGGCCAAAAACCAATTTTCTAAAACACTGGCCATTATATGAATTATGACATTCAGTATATACATTGAGCATGATAATGTAGAACAACTACTTACTAAAACTTGGCTGGAAACAGCTCCACAACAGGGACTAATGAAGCCAAAGAAATACACACCTCACCTAAATCCTAACCCTATTTCAATCAGGAAAGACATGTTTGCAGATATGCAAATTAGGTTTATTGTACAGCTCAATAAAATGTACAAAGTCTTTGGCGCTTAGACTCCATCGCTATACGAATATTTCGTACATCTATATAGGGGTAGAGAACCATCAGACCCCCCGATGGAATCTAGACACCGGTGGTGGCGACATGGAGCCCGAAGACCAGACCAAAGGAGGCTCCGGACTGAGAAACAGATTTTTAAAAGCAGGGTTGTGGGTCTGTGATTGGCCCTTGCAATTTGTGTATGATTCTGATTGGTTAAGCAGGAAGGTGAGCGCCCCCAGCCAGCTGATTCCATTTAGGAAGAGAGCATTTTTTAAATTAGGTTTTCCTGAAAGAATTTACGCTGAGCTACATTTGGAAGCCCAGACAAAGGTATACTACGGTATCTGGGTTATTCTCCCAAATGCACCAGATACACACTGCTGTTGTTTACACAGTGGATTGTGGGACGTGACTTGGCAAAATCAAGTTAAACAAAGTGAGACGTTGTGTGGCCAGTCTAAATAACACACAGGGAGTTTTAAATGTTGAAAGAACAGATTATAGCATATTTCTTTGGTTCCAGGTGTTTGTAATTGAGCAATCGTGTAAGTATGAAGCCATGATAAACCTATTGGTATATTAGCCATAACAATAAGACAAAGGCTATAAAATAGTTTAAATGATGCAGCAGTCCAGTTACTCATATACATGGACACAGATTTTCTGGGAGGAGAATTAAGGCTCGGACATATTGTATTGTATAAATTGTTGTGTTGTGGTTGAAATATGTATAGTATATAATCTCAAATTATTGTCTCAAAAAATTTAAACTATCCCTTCAGGGGCAAATGCCTTCAGATATTTGGGAAGTGGCAAACAAATACATTCTAATACTGTACGACTTGGATGTTTTGTGTAACATACAATATATATATAACTTGTATTTGAATAAATCTATGTGAATGCTTCATTATGTGTCCCTTCACCCCTCAGAACCGTTTCGTCCTTGAGGGAGCATTGGAAATCCATAATGGTGGCCAGAATGCTCGCTTTGGCTCATCGCTCGCTCCCGTCCCCGATCTGAACGGTGATGGCTTCAATGACTTGGTGGTGGGAGCCCCACTGGAAGATGACCACAAAGGAGCCATTTATGTTTTCTTCAGCCAGCACAACAGAATAATACGCAAATACAAACAGGTAGGAGCTGTACAACGAGTACAGTAAGAAGACAATATCAATGGATCTGTATGTTTTTGCTTAATGACTTTAATCACATTTTAATCATGTGCATATTAGGTAGTGTCACAAGTGTCATTTATACTTAGAACAGTTCTGTACCCAGATGTGTTCTACTTGTCTCAAAAGGCAGAAGTAAGTAAGAGGAATCTGTCAGTGAGGGCTAACAAAACTAGACAAGGAGCAAGAGGACCAGCAGTGAATAGGATGTAGTCATTGACAGATTGATTAAAACGGCTATAAGCACAATAGGCAATCAAACAAAGGACTGTCGGGAAAAGGGCTGACATATACTGAGTGATTAATAAGGAAATAAGGGGCAGGTGGGTGTGGAGCATCTACTGTACAAGTGGACAATAAACCCTACAAACACAGGAGACTCTCAGGCATGAGAATCTAGCAGAATGTGCAAAATCTGATGTGACAGTACTGATTTAAACAGAACCAGGAAGTGAGGGTGACCACTTTAAGCAAATGGTATGCTTCAGAGAATGGTTGATAGTAATGTAAAATATAGTATTTTTAGTATATGTGCTAAACATACAAAAACACAAACCACATGCACTTTGTTCTCAAAATAACTTGAAGCAATGCCATATGTAGCAGCTCTAGACTCTTTATAATTATTTAACTGCACACTTTAATTGCACACACAAGACTGCTCCAATATTGACTTTAATCCCTACGTTGTAAACTGTGGTTGTTGTCATTATGATCCTTGTTTGCTCACATCTCTTCTTCTCTCTGTTTCTCAGAGGATAGCAGCAGTAGATTTGGCTCCTGGCCTGCTGTACTTTGGCCGTAGTATTCATGGCACAATGGACATGAACAATGATGGTTTAGTGGACCTGGCAGTAGGTTCCCTTGGTGCTGCTGTTCTCCTCTGGTTAGTATTTCACCTTGTAAATAATACTGTTGGATTATTCAACACGGCTATTGCAGATACTTTTAGTTATAAAAAAATGTCATCAGTTACTTTATCAGTTACTGTAGTTGGCTCACGGTTACATATACAGTTAAAAACCTCTGATAGAGTGGTTTATGTTTATGCTTTCAGAAAGAATAATATTTTTAAGTCACAAAGGTCTTGGGTTGGTTTTAATCAAATAGCTTTATGCCCTCACAGGTCACAGAGTGTTTTCCGGATATATACCACTGTCAGGTTTGAGCCCAGTAAGATCAACATCTTTGTGAAGGACTGTCAGAGAGGTGGCAAAGACGTGACCTGTATGTCAGCCATTGTATGTTTCAACATTACTGCCATGACAGCCATTCCACCCACACAGGAAATTGGTAAGCGAGCAAAAATAATCCACTGCTGTGGAACCATCTGAGTGAAATTTCCAAGTTCCCTTCCTTAGTTTTGCCTAATAAAACTCTAGTTCATCTATTACTAAAGCAGACCCTTTTACTTATTACTTATTGCTCAACCTATCTATCATCTATAGATAAAACAAAATGTCTTCCTAAGAAAAGAAAAAAAAGAAAGAAGTATTTCCTGAAATGGAAAGATGCTGACACGGTTAGGTGTTTTGTCAAGCCTCTGGATAGTGAAAAGCCTTTAACAGATTATTTTCTTCAATATGCTTGAGCAGAGAAATTTATATTTTGGATTTGTTGTGGCTATCGGATTGTAATATGACTTTGGCTTTAAGTGAGAAAAGGCATTCAGCCCTCTAAATGTATATCCTTCCTGGCTCCGATTGACTTTTGAGCACGCGGTTTCCCGTAAAATCTGGGATGGGTGCGTGGCGCCAAAGCGAAACGTTTCTTTACTAGCAGTAAGAGATTCTGATTTGCTGCTGTTCTCTGCCAAAGCTAATGCTACTGCATCCAAAACTGGTATATCTCAACCACAAATGTTCCTTTTATTGTGTGAACGCTGGATGGAATGCATCTACATCTTTTATTCGTCTTATAAAAGAGAGTCGTTTCTAATTGTGTGGTGGTGGCGACAACTACAGAAGGACGTTGTGCCACCCATAGTCGCCCACCTGCATATAACAGCAGGGTTTCTCTGCTCACAGTTTGCTTTTAGAGATATGATGGCGGGGTCTAGTTTCACTGTGTATCAGAGGGGAGGAAGCTAAGGTGCGGGGGAACATGTACTGAGTTAACCTCTGACCCTTCAACATCTTAATCCAATCTATCAGACGTGTCAAAACAGAGTTGAGGAAAAACAGAGGGACTTATCTTGTCTTCGCTGTTTACACATACAGTGGAACGCGTTTATTTAATTTTCCCCTCATTGCCGTGTCTAGCTAGTAATGCATGGCAGATGTGCTGGTGTTTGTGAGTTAGCTCTGGTCTATTGCATAAAATGGAACTTAGTTTTCTGTCCCACTCTAGTTAATCTTATTGGTCCAAATATTTATTTACAGTATTTGAGAGAAAATACTTAACTTACAACTTTTTAGATGTCCTTTGTTGGGACTTCTTGCTGAATATACTGCCGACAAATACTACGGTGAAGCCAAATTATTTAGTGTCCATTATCTGCCCAGATCTTCTTACATAAGGTATTAAAATCTCACTGTCTCTAATTCTTTAATTGACCCCAAACACAACTCATGCACAAGTTTACCCTTAGTAGATTTTTCCTTATGCCATGAAAACACAAGGCCGTAAATGGAATGCCTTTTAAACAATGTGGCTTGGGAATGACTCAGTAATGTAGCCAGTGGGTTTGAATATACAGTATGTTGAATACAGATTCATCATATGTTCAGAGTCAAGCTAATATTGCATTGCACTGCAACAGTGATGTCATTTACCACATCCTGGTGAGGCCATTTGTCAATTAGTCTGCACTAACCGAAGTAAAAAAAGAAGCCATCTATCTTAGAAACATTTGAACACAAATAGAACAGTGTGTAATTTCTTAACTCTTTCTATGACCCACTAGGGATCAAATATAATGTGTCCATTGCGGAGAGACGTTTCAATCCTCGGGCCATACTAGACAACCCAAGCATGCTGCAGCCTCAAAACCTGACACTGTTTCCTGAAGAAGAGACCTGCGACCACATCTACTTCCACGTCATGGTGAGGCCCATGATGGGGGTTGCAAAAGTCAATAAGAGCAATGAAAGAATTGGCTTTACATGTTTTTGTTCATGTAATTTTTTGTTTGTTTGTCTGTTTATGTTTGCTTGTAATGAATAATTCATCCAAAGAGTGATGTATCCCAGTGTTCTCCCCTATGTTAGATGGGTAACAGTAGTATGTATAAGAAGTAAGATTATGTGGAAAATGTTAGTACTGTCAAGGTTAGAATGCTGTTTTTGACAAGAATTCAGTTGTGGTAGATTATCACTATTGATACATTGGTCAAAACCAACACAAACCGCCCATTAAAATAAGATTATAATCATATATTTTGAGCATTTCCGCATATTGTACATTTGTGTAAACCTTTTAAAAGCAAGACCATATTTCAGTGTCATAGATAAAATGCAAAGGCTGCACATTCACATTTTGCTATAAGTAAATATATACATAAATATAATAAATTATTTAATTTAAAGCAAACCACCAGGGAGGGCACGCATGTGAATCAGCCACCCTCAGCATCAGGCACCAGTGTCAAGGATTTTATGTGATCCAGAAAGGCTTCCAGATTTAAAAAAAAACAACCTTTTAGACAGCCCTTCAAATAGTATCTTACTTTCAACAGCTTGATCCAAAAAGCAAAGTAGTGGAAGCCAAGACATTTTGTAGTGTGCCAGAGAGAGTAAACGAGTGATTTTAAATCCTGGTTAATTTTTCCAAACTGGTAAAGTGTTTACTGTTTCAATTATAGAGTAATGTATCCCAGTGTTTTCCCCTATGTTAGATGGGTAACAGTAGTATGTATTACTAGTAAGATTATGTGGAAAATGTTAGTACTGTGAAGGTTAGAATGCTGTTTTTGAAAATAAGTCAATTGTGGTAGATTATCATTATTGATACATTGGTCAAAACCAACACAAACTGCCCATTAAAATAAGATTATAATCATATATTTTGAGCATTTCTGCATATTGTACATTTGTGTAAACCTTTTAAAAGCAAGACCATATTTCAGTATCATAGATAAAGGGCCATGATAAATGAGTAAATCCACAGGCTAAGCTTTGAATTTAATGTGTTATATTAGGAGACCACAGATTATGCACGGCCCATAGTGTTTTCTGCACAAGTGGGGCTACAAGAAGCAGCCGACGGACCAGTTCTAGATGAAAGCTGGCCTACTGTTGTGAGGACTGAGGTGAGAGACAATCCTACTGAGAGACTATCCTGTCTCTGCTTTCAAGTTATTAACATGCACTCTTATAAATTACCATCTGATTCTGTTAAAGTACATATGAAAAGAAAAGGATTAGTAGTTTCTTTGACTTGACAAAAACATGTCCCTTTGGCCAGCTTCCCTTCTGGAACGGCTGTGACGAGGATGACCGCTGCATACCTGACCTGGCTCTGCAGAGTATGACCGACCTGATGACTCGAAAGTAGGTACACACGATAATACACAGACATACCGTATTTACACACCCGAGAAAAAAACTGATCCTCAGATGCTCTGTTACTTATGATTTCACTTGTCTTTCTCTCCCTGCCTCCCAGTCAGTTCTGTGCGCAGCCTGTCCAGTCTCGTGGTGCTTTCTGCCGCCATCTAAGTGAAGGAGGGGGCGAGGGATCTCTGCGGGTTATAGAAGGAAACAGGAGGAGGATGGTGGTGGATGTCCGATTGGAGAACAAAGGAGAAAACGCCTACAATGCTCGCCTGAATATCACCTACACACCTAATCTACACTTCTCTAGCCTCATAGTCAAGGTACATTTTCATCAGGCAAACACATTTGGGTCATGGTGAGAACATTGTCTTTGTAATGTATGAAGTTGTCCCAAATATATTTTAAAGAGGCTCAGATTCAACCAACAGAGGAGATAAGATAAATGGTGCATTTAAGATAACATTACTGTATTTAAAATAAATGTTATTATTTTCTATCCAGGACAACTCTGACATCAAAATAGAGTGTTTCATTGAGGACAAACTGAGGAAAGAGAAGATCTGCAATGTCAGTGCTCCGTTCATGAGGGCTAAAACTCAGGTGAGATATCACACTCTGAATTAATGAAATTATCATTAAGATTTTTTTTAAATGTTTAAAAGCTGTGACTTACTTTATGATTTGCTATTAGACAATCTACTAACAAAAGACTTAGACTTAACTGGGTGTATGTTTTGCTGTTGTATTTGTGGGAAAACAGTCAAATCTAAATGATTGATTGGCAGATTTGCAGGTTTTGCAGTCATTCTAGAGAATTCCTCAATGTTTGACATTTTCTTCCTGAGAGAATCCACATTTCTGTATTTATCTGACTGAACTGAAAGTCAAAGTAAAAGTTGTTTTTTTCCTACCTTAACAAAATAATTCAAATTGGAGTTTTCATGCCAACATGTGCCGTATTAGATCACAAAGGCCCAAAAAAATAGGATGCATGCTTTAGATGACCATAACGGACTATACTGGTTGATGTTAAACCCACAAGCCAACCAGAAGAGCCAGTTTAGTAAAGCTGGGAATCAATACCAATACTGTGATTTTGATACCTGTTCCTATATAATACTTTTTTTCGACACCATTTTTATAAAACAAAACAAAAAATAACATTACACATTAGCACACACATCTTTTCTTTTATTTTCCTGCTCCTACTACGTGAGCCCTGTTGTAGAGTTTGTCCTGCCTGCCTTTACGATGTGTAACGTTAGCTGATCACAAACATCATTAGATCATGGTAGAGGCATGCTGCATGCTTGTTGGCGTACTCACGCTGGTGAGATTTAGTCCTTATGTTTTGAAATAGGTTATTAAATGCGAGGCATTTTTTGATACTCAATACTTTAGGGGCAATTTGGTCGGGGCCTAAAAAGTATTGACTTTAGTACCCATCCCTACAGTTTAGTTCTGGTTTGTGAGTTCCCTTCTTTCTGTACTCTGACATGAAAGTCTACAGTGTCAACACTAAAAACATGTCCTTCTCTATTCAGATTTCTAACTATAACATGTTTAAGAAAGCAAGCAACTGTACTTTTGGATTTAATCGTAAACGTGTCCTATTAAATCAGTATAAAAAGCTTTCAGGGACTTATCAAGACAAACCAGCATTATTAACATCCTTATCTTAGTTTGCATCCTGTGACAAATGTAGAGCAGATGGTCTCCCATAAAGCATGAAACGTGTTGCTACAATGTTGTGTAGTTTCCCAGACCAGGCACATGCCCTTTAACCTGAAGAAAGTTCAAGTTACTATAAAGTCCAGGTAGGAAGTGCAATGCTTCATTGCAAGTGCCAACTTTCATTAGGCTATGCTAATGAAAGTAGAAATAATATATATAATTAGCCATAGAAATCAAGAAGGTTGTACATTCACATTTTGCTATAAGTAAATATATACATAAATACAATAAATTATTAAATTTAAAGCAAACCACAAGGGAGGGCACACATGTGAATCAGCCCCCCTTAGCATTAGGCACCAGTGTCAAGGATTGTATGTGATCAAGAAAGGCTTCCAGATTTAAAAAAAAATAAAAAAATAAAAACTTTTAGAGAGCCCTTCATATAGTACCTTACGTTCGCCAGCGTGATGCAGAAAGGTGCCTAATCAGCAAAGTAGTGGAAGCCAAGACATTTTGCAGTGTGCCAGAGAGAGTAAACGAGTGATTTTAAATACTGGTCATTCTTCCAAACTGGTAAAGTGTTTACTGTTTCAACTATCAATTTTTCATCTCATGAAAGTCCTGCTTCTTCTGGAGCTTTTGTCCATATCCCATGGCTTCTTCAGTGAATGAAACTTGCTAAGGTGTCATCCCATGGCATTACTAATAAGATCAAGGATGAACCTCCACATTTTTCATATGTTTGAAATTCAGTTAGAAAAAGGACACATTGTCACTGGCACATACATCACACAACATCACAAAAACCGACAATGTGGAGTTTGGAGATTTACTGGAACACAAGCCAAAACATACCGTATGTGGGTCCTGTTGCTCACACAGTTGTCTAAATGTGACTTTGCATTATTTTCGAAAGCATTGTCTTAAAGGTTAAGTACCTGTACCTAAATCTGACATAAAAAACAGTCAAGCAATACCTTCTTCCTCTACATACCATTACAAATTTAAAAAGCACCCCCTTCGGTTGTTGTAACATTATTTTCAGGGTACATCTTAGCAACAAGGTAAACAGGACAGAAGAACTTTCTTCTTTGGCCCTCAAGGACATTACCACCACTTTATTCTAGTGCACCAGGTGAGACTGAGTGCAAGATGCTGAGAGTACTCTTTCTCATCTGTTACTGATTCTCACATTCAATTCTGCCTTTCCACAGGCTTGTGATGTCAACGATATTTACGAGACTCTTGCACTTTCCAGTGTATTTTACAGCACAGCATCAAGTTTTATTTTTAAGAGGGTGATGTTTGAATTAACTTTGCTAGGGAGGACACTGATGGTACATCGCACTGTGCAATTAAAAGCTGTTAAAACAGTGAGCAGATTAAAACTAAGCCTTTTCCATTGACGTCTGAACAATAGTCTTTCAGACCGATACAACATATGCTGATAAATACTGTAGGAATGAAGGAATGAAGGTGACTGAAATTGTTGATGAAATATCCTAACCACGTCATTATCACAAACAGTAGTCATCTCCACGGCAACGCAAATATCACTCCATTTCTCTGTGTAATGCTCCCCGACAACTGAACCAAAAGGACTCCGGTCACCGTTTAAAACTCCCAGTGATTTATACCCACTCATTCAGCCTGAATACCATCCAGAGCCACAAGGCTGATCTGCTCTGGTCGGGAGCCTTTTTAAAAAATGTGGCACAGAGTTAAACAAGGCTGATTGTACACCAGGGGTTCTGCCAAGCCTGCCCAAACCGCTGTACAGAAAGTAGGAACCTCAGGGCAAGCATTTTAAAGTAGCCAGTTATCACTCATGTTTTGACTTTTCTGGTTGCGTTACTTGTGTAGAACTAGCATGTACTATAAACTTTACTACTGCTGCATCAAAGTGAGGTCTAAGATCATACTACAGTGGTGACAAATGTGTTTTTTTTTAATTTCTTGTGGGCTCACACAGAGACAGGGAACACTAGTCATTGTTAATTGTTTAATGATTGAGAGTGAACGTGGCTCAGGGAAGCGAGTTGGCTACATCAACCCAGAGAAGGAAGGAGAATTTCCATGTTTAACTATGCTGCCGCACAAACATCCTTTAGCCACGGACAATCATGTCTTCCAAACCCATACCACTTGCATGCATGTCTCGTGTCTCTGCATTCTTATTTGTGTTTGTGTGAGTGTGTGTGTGAGTGTGTGTCTGTGTGTTTTCATCTTAATTTCTTCGGAATGATCATCAAAATAGGATGATCCAATTATTGTTGGATGACCAAGATGACCCTTTCTGTTCTAGGACATTCATAACAAAGACAAAAACAAGGGATCATTTTCCACTAGTAGGATAAGATTATTTAAAAATGGGCTGTGGGGGAAGAAGTTTCCAGATTCCTTATTTAAGTAGAGTATCAATAGCCTGACAAGCCAAACCCACATCAAGATGTTGGGTCTGGGAACTCACGATAGGCAAGGCTCAATCCGAGGGGCGGGATTAACAGTTTAAAATTCCATCTGCACGCAATAGAATAGCGCTACAACCAACCAGAGCAACGCTGATTGACAGATTAAACTTTTGCCGTATCCGGTCGGCAAAACTCTGAGCACATCTTCCTTTTTTAAGAATGACTTCGGTGCTTAACTCCGAGTCTTCCAGAGTCGCGGCCAAAGCCGATTCTAAAGACAATCTTCTTTCTTTTCAAGTAGCAGGGAATTCACAAGGAACCTTTGCAGCTCTGTCGTCCTTATGTTAAGCCCGCCCACCGAATCTATACACGATGTGATTGGCCGGACCAGAATTTGGTTTTTCCAGCTCACAAGCCAATGGAGAGTTGCTAGACTGACCCTGGCTGCAAATTACATTTGTAGGGTAGGGTGTCAATACAACAGTGTAAAAATTCAAAAGTAAAAAAAGTATAAGTATAAGTAATAAGTATAAGTACCTGTTCTTTGTTACTTCTCTGAGCCGCAAACGATTTTAGTAAGGGGTCCCAAAGAAAACAACCAATCCAATAGTTTTAATGTGAAATCTTTAACTAAAAAGTATGTACTAACTCTAGCCGTCATTTAAATGCAGTGAAGTAAAATATTTGCCTTTGAAATGTAATGGACTGAAAGTATGAAGAAGCAGGAAATGGAAATACTCAAGTAAAGTACGAGTACCTCAAAACCATAAAACCAAACGCACTTTCCACCACTGAAGTTTGATCATCATGTTTGCATGTATGTACTATATCTGTGGTCGGTCAAGGATGAGTCAGTCTGTATGAAGGAGGAAAGCTACAGTAAACCTTGTTATGCATTCTTCTTTGGTCAGACGGAGGATTTCATTACAGCATAGAGGACTGTAAACAATACTCAGCTCGGCTCCGTCTGCTGCCAATCAATCCTCCTCTCCTCCTCTTCTCCTGGGTTGCCTTCTGTTTTCGTTTGTCTGATTTCCATTTTCTCACAAACCCATGGTCTCTTTTGTTTCTATCTCTCTCCTGCCTCCTCTTTTCTGCCTTTGGGCTGTGTGTGTGTGTGTGTGTGTGTGTGTGTGTGTGCGTGTGCGTGTGCGCGCGCGTGTGTGTGTGTGTGTGTGTGTGTGTGTGTGTGTGTGTGTGTGTGCGCGTGTGCGCGCCCAAAGCCCTGGACTTACAGCAGGTTATTGCAGGCTTTACTCCTTAATCTATAACGCAGAGCCTTTACTGTTGAGGAGGGTGTATTATATACAGTAGCATACAGTATGGAGTCAAAAGAAGCTTCTGACATGTGCACTTAGTGTTTTTTGTTGTTAAAATCTAATGATGATAAACTGTTAAAACTGATTTCTTCTTCTAAACTGTATTTTCTCCTCTGTGTAGGTATCATTTCGCCTGGAGTTTGAGTTCAGTCACACTGTCTTCCTAGAGCATGTCAGGGTTGTCCTGGAGGCCAGAAGGTGTGAACCCTCATCTGTATTTTATAATGATTGGCATCTAAATGCAAGCTTGTCCTTAATTGTCCTTAGTGTCTTTACTGATGCTAATGGACCACAAAGACATCCAAACAATGCCAACCAAGCATTACTTCGACCCTATATACCATGTGGCGAGATCATGATAAGATAAAAAGCTGCAATTGAACTACAAGGATGAACATTTTGACTGGTGTGTCCCGCTGTAACATCATTGCTCAAGTTCTTTAAACATTTTTTTGTCTCGTTCTCTTAACAGCGATGGTGAAGAAATGAGCACGGTTGATAATTCCAATGATATCTATTATTCACTGAAATACGAGGCTGACCTTCTCTTCACTAGGTTTGTCAATTTTCAACGTTTTACCCAATAATGTGTGTTGCTGAAGCTCTTGAGTTGAAGCAATGAACTTGGAAGTAAAATACCTGGAGCAAAGTGACATTATTCAGCATTTTCCAGATGCCATTGACTCAGTGTGGGAAAATAAGTTGCAGATACTGTAGCTAGAATTGTTATCATTTATCTGGCATCACAACATATGCTTTTAAGCTCAAATAAATGGACAAAAATAGATTACTCACATTATACATGTTCTTGTTTATTCTGTACTTCAAAAGGAATTCAAATCAAACTAAATATGAGATCAAATCAGATCTGGCACTGGAGGAGCCTGGAGTTATCGGTCCTCCTTTCAACTTCACTTTCCAGGTGAGAAGCAGTTAGCATCACTTAAATTTACTGTACAGGAAAACACTGCTTGGAAATCTGTTTATTCCGTTCCCGCTTCTCCTTTCGAGATTTGCTGGGGGGCAGGAGCTTGAAAATAATTTACACAATTTATTCATTGTTGTCATTCAGATCCAGAACCTTGGCTACTTTCCAGTAAAGGATCTGCAGCTGAATATTGAGATCCCAGAAATGACCAAAAATGGGAACCAACTTCTGCAGATATCTGACCTCTATATTGACCAGGTGAGTGTGGAGCCTCAAAGTTGATTGTTGGGTGATTTAAAGTGGGAATATGTTACAAGTTTAATTTAAAATGGATAAAACTGCTCAGTCAAATAGTTGCCAAGTTATGATTGGACAATCACAGCACTGGGGGGAGGGGTTTAATAACTCTTTGCTTAGATTATGTTTAAGCACCTAACATCTTGTATGTAGTAGGGTGCTACTGCTATTTACGGAGGCCTCGAGGTGACATGGAGGGGGGGGATCAAGGAAAGAATTAAAATTAATAAAACATGTACTGGAACAATCACTTTTGTGAGATCTTGGCTTTGCTTTGCGAGATCTTGAGTTTTATTTGCAAGATCTCAACTTTGACATGGAGAAGAAGAAAAAAATTGAAAAGAAAAATATTAAAATTAATAAAAAATGGACTGGAACAATCACTTTTGCAAAATCTTGACATTGATTTTCGAGATATCGAGTTCAAGTTCTTGCAAATCCAACAAACAATAAGGCTAAAAGCTATAAAGCTAGCTAGCTAGTATCTAGCTAGCTGATAGCACGACATGATTACATCTTCTTGGTTGTCTAAATACATCTGTTTATTTTGATGAGCATTACTAATTAATACATGCCAGAGTGAAGTGTTACAATAGGCATTGTTGTTGACTGTTGATGTCAATAACCGCAGGCTAACCTTAGTAGCTAGCTGGTATCTAGCTAGTAGCATGACATGATTATATCGCCTTATACATCCATTGTTTATTTTGTTAAACATTACTAATTAATACATGCCAAACAGAAGTGTTGTACAAACAATGTCGGTGACTGTTGATGTCAATAGCGCTAGTTTGTGTTGTTGTAGCAACATGCTCGTTCGTGAGCTTCTTTCTCGTGTCACTTACAAGTTTAGCTAGTTTATTCTCCTAATACAGCCATGGTATAGCTAGCTAGATATGTGGCAAACTCATGAACTTGCTGTTTCATTATATAAAATATTCACTCATTCATTAACGGTAAACATTGTGTTTTCATTGTTTTTTAGGAAGAAATATTTCAACAGTTTTAGAAATATAAAAAATAAGACAGCTTTAGAAGTGCTGGTAGGTTGTTTAAAAAAGGGAGAAAAAAAAACCTTTCAACACAGTCAGGATGTTCCCTTTGCTACCAGTCTTTTTTAAGCTAGGCTAACAAGTACGGACTTAATCTCTGTATTTACCATATAGATTTTCTCATATCTCCCAAGATGTTAAACTTTCTTGTATTACAGGGCCATAATAATTTTTGGTTAATATTTCACTCTTTCTCTGCAGACGTAAGATTGTCACATACTAACTGGTGTTTTCACTCATGTCACACCTCAGAGAGATGGTACGCGCTGTTTACCACCTCAGCATGTGGCACAGAGCAGGGCATCACCTGAGGACCTTTCACGCTTCTCTCGCTTGGTAAAGTACAAGTCAACCAAACTCATTCCCAAATAATCTTCTTATTTCCAACTTGGTAACCTTTTATCATCTTAAGGCTGATGTTTGGCTTCCTCACACAGAACCGGTCCAACACCCTAACTCTGCCGATCCAATGCACCGTCACCGTGGCCGCCTACAGAGAAATTGCAGTTAGAATCACAGGAGCACTACGAATAGATACCTTACACACAGTGAGTTTAAAAAAAAAATGCATGCATTCATAAAGTTAAAATTCCCCAGCATCTTAATAACATACAAGCATGACAGTGCTGTAGTCATCTGGCTGTTATTCTTCTTTGACTCTGTAGTGATGACAGCTTTGTGATGTGTCTGTGAAAACTGGCAGCGTGTTTTGATTTCCTCTCCAGCTGAAGTTTAAAATCCTAGAACTGGGAACCAGTGGATCAGTGGAGCTCCCCTCCTCCAGCCCCATGTTTTTACATGAAGAAAGGCCTGTCAGACATGTGAGTCAACAACAAGTAATGCTGTAAACTGCCTCTGTCCTGGGTTTGACCCGACTCAAATCTGAACTCATAATAGCATCATCATTTTAAAAGATTTAGCATCTCTCTGATATCTATCTATCATATCCATGTGTGAATACAGTGTTTCGTGCTTACGGATATCAGTCTTTAAAATGCATTGAGACTTAGAATGGACTGAATGTATAAAAATAGTGTTGTATCTTTGATGCTAAACAAGAACATATTTTGCTGCAGTGACAGCCTTATTAAAATATATTGTGGTTTCTGCTACAGTTGAGTATGGCACTGGATAACTGAAACTGTGATGAATCAGACACCAAAGGTTGGTATTGGAGCACATGTGTTGTGTGGTGCTTAGGGACCGAAAGGACCAGCGGCACAACATGTACAAGTCTGGACTCATACACTAATCTTTGCTGCCATCTATTGGCCAGTACAAATAGTCAATGATAGTCAAGAGCCAATGCATACTGATGTCTTTTTCACTGACATGAGCTCTAAATGTATAATTAGTGTATAAAGGGGAATGGATTTTTGTGATAAACCTGGTTCTAATCTGTGCTGCAAATCTTCCTTTAAAAATATACAAGTTAAGAAAGAACATTTTCAGTCCTGTTTCAGGCCAATTTCAGAAAAATGGTCATTGTTAATTTTACATATGCACACATCTTTGTAAATATCCACAGTTTTCCATGGGCTGAATATAACTACAGTTAAATATGTCTGGATTTTTAATTTCATATAATCATTATCATCTCTGGGTGCATTATCACTGCCTGTGAATGTTACAGAATGCTTCATCAGTGCTTCATCTTTAGTGTTTCATCTTCCGCCATCATACATTTACACCTGGGTACTTTATGTAAAATGTCAGAACATTGTATTTTAATTTTTGTGCAAGATGAACAAATAACCTCAAGATTATAACACAAGTTTGGTGTGTATCTAAAAAATGAAATGAGAAATTGTATTCTGATTCAAATATCGGCTTATCTCACCCACAGATAATATTGGAGATCAGAAAGGAGGGAGATTACAGAATCCCTAACTGGATTATCATTGGAAGCACGCTGGGAGGACTCTTATTGTTAGCCCTGCTCATTCTCGCTCTATGGAAAGTAAGTCAATCATATCATGCACATTATCAGTTAAGATATTATATTGAATGTTTGTATGTTTGTTGAGACAAGAAAAGATCAGGTGTGCCTCTGTACTGTTGCTGTTTTATTTTAAAGTAGGTAGTAGCATATTATTCTACTACCAAACTAATTCTGCTTTCCTGAAGTTATCTGAAGTATTGAAAGGCCTTATTTAAACCTAAACTGTAGTCACAGCAACACTTTGGTTTAGGGTTATGCTCTCTGGTAGAGATAAAATAACGTATATGTAAACATGGATAGACTGACACTGAAAGCGATATTATTCATTGACAAACTATCACAGAATATCAGTATAAAATTGTGTTTACATATTATATAGGACAGTTACTAGTTGTGCACTATTATCCAATGTATGGCCCCTAGAGAAAGAGAAAAATGCCATACATTACACAGTAGACCATGTGAGTTCCCTTCATGTGCATGTTTTGAGTAAGAAATATTGCCATAGCTATAAGGTACTGTGTATAGAAGGAACCTCTTTTTGCAGCAAAAGGTCTAACAGTCAATAAAGGCAGCCTCATGTTTACAGTCAACACAAGAGCTATTGACTGAAACACACAATCTAGCTCCGGGCGACCATATATAATAAATATCATGCTTTTCTCTTGGTTTAGAATTTCTCATGTTCACAAGACCCATTTGGCTTCTTTACACTTAGAAATGACAAATATACATTCAGACAGCAGGTCTTTTTACCTTTTTAAGGAAAAGCAAGGAAGGTTTGAACATTGAACTAACTGAAAGGCCGTGCACACTCATAGTAAACCCACACAGGTGAGTTAACTTATTTTTGCTTATTATTGATTATTAGTATTAAGTAATATTATTGATCTTAGGACTGCGTCGATGTCTGCAGTTTGATTAACATCTCTCTAGCGTGCACCTGTTTGGGCTTGACAAATGACACCTGTATCTCCACACAATTTAAGCAGAGGTATACCTCTAACCTGTGTGGCTCTGCGGGGTCATAAATTAAACAAAAGCACATTTGAGAAAAATAATAAATCAAATGCACAGGAAAATGTAGATTTTATAGTTCAGGTGCATAGCAGCTACATGAATTTACTCTCTTCACTGTGTTTGTTTCTGAAGCTGTAAATGCTTTAAAAACACTTTTATATTTGAGAAATCTTAATTTAAGGTCCACTTACGTTGTCTTTTTTGGAGCTTTTAGCGCATCATAGATCTTCATCACATGTACATGGCTTAGTTCTCATCATATGAACGAAGTGTGAAACAAAGGTCGTGTAATTACACCTGAGCCAGTTCCATTCACTGATTAAAGACAGATTAAAAGCGATTGAAAGCTCAGAAATAGACCTTAGTCTCGTTTTTCCTGACCTTCCTCCACAGCACTGCGGAGGAGGGTCTGGCTAGTCCACACAGCAATCCGCAAATGGAGAAAAACGTGCTCTGGTTTATTGGCATTTCTCTAAACCAATCACAATTGTCTTAGGCGGTGCTAAGCAAATTATTAGTGGATATAGATTAAATTGACTTTAACGGATGATTGTCCCACATATTGATCCCGTGGGCACGAATGAACTTTCATGCACAGTCTTGTCAGGCTGTACCTCTTCTAATTTCTAATTTCGTCTAATTTCTTTCTGTTTCACTGCTCTCCCTCCCAGCTTGGCTTCTTCCGGAGGCAGAAGCGGAGAGACAAGGACGAGCAAGAGGCAAACGGGAAAGTGGCCGAAGAACGGTAACGCAGGCTGAGGGCCCCCAGCAGACAACTTTTCCACAGGGGACCCGTCACTCAGGGACCAACCCACCTCCCCCTGCTCCTCAACACCAAAGTGGTGCCACATAGACAGTTCTGCATGACCGCTGAAGCGAAGCTTGTTCAGTGCACTGGATCTGTCCCACGCTACGACCCCTGACCTCCAAGAGTCAGCACTGTCACACTCACTTAACATTCCTGCACTGTTGCGGCATTAGGGCCTTCTTTGTCTATGTATTCACTGCCCTCCTTGTCGAACCTTCACAGATCTTTGAGCTCTCGTTTTCCTGTAGCTCTGGTGCTTTTTCCGGTCGTTAAAAAAAAGAAAAAAAGAATAGAGGGAGCTTTGATCGATCCGTCCCAAGAATTTCAGGCCACAATTTGCCCTTGAGGCAAGCGTTAGCCAATCACTCTTTTGTCTCTTCCTGTTGTGTATTTATTTAACTCTTATGGTAAATTTTGAAATACATGAAAAACCTCAAGGGTGATTTTCCACCCAAAAGCTACCACAAATGTAAAGTTACTATACTGTATATTGAATTCGATGTTTTAAAAGATTTTATCTGCATCTATCTGCAACATGTTCAGCTCACTTGCATAATTAATTTATGAAGAAACAAAACTTAACTAAAGTCGCCAGAGTACAAAGATTCATGATGTTTAACCTACAGAGACGTTTACAGAGTTTCTTGATCTTTTTCTACAGAGGAGAATCTTCTAAAACCTGCATCCGGTCTTAAGAGTTCACTGCTTCTCTTTTAATAGTTTCGTCCTGGAAAACATTAAACATTTGATGCACTTTTACTTTGTACAAAATTAACTTGAATTTTGTAAATAGTCAAGTACCTTTTTATACTCTTTCAAATATTTTTTGGGGTTTCATTATTTTCCACATGGTTTATGGCATTACTTTGTAACTAAGCCAACAAGGCTTCGGGTTATTGAACCTGTTACGAGATGTCGCATGCCTTTTAACATGCACTGCATCAGAGCAAAAGGATGTGCATAAAATACTGCAAGCAACATGGATTTCAACAAAGTCATTCTCATGAAGAACTGTAACTAAATGATAATCTGATGCCATAAAGATGAGTCCAGTAAATGCAGATTGCTTACAATATGTCAGCTCCTTCCTTGTGTCACCAACGAATGTCTGTTTGTCCTGTTTGATGATGTGATAGAGCTGCAATATGCCTACAAATTAAACATTGTATATGTCTATCAATCAATTAATCAATCCATATTTATTTACAGCAACCACCAGGTATCCAAAGTGCTTCACATGAAGTAAAAAAATAAAACATGCAGTAAAATAAGAAACCAAACACATATAAGCACGAAGAACAGAAAGTGTAAAAATGCTGCTACGTGTGAAAAGCCATTCTAAATAAATAAGTTTTGAGGTTCAATTTTAAAGAAGCTACATCTGTTATAGTACGGATGTCAGGAGGAAACAAGGTCTCAGTGCTGCAACTGCAAAAACATGATCACCCCACAGTTTGAACCTCAACCTTGGGACCTCTAAAATCAGTTGATTGGATGACCACAAGCAACGACCTGTTATTTTCGGGAAGGTTTCAAATCTTGGACAGATACGCCAGAGCCAGGCCATTAATGGCCTTAAAAACGAACATCTTAAAATCTTAAAATTGATTCTAAAACGCCAATGGAGAGTGTAGAGAACGGGGGTAATGTGTTCCCCCCCCCTTGGCGGTCATCGGTAAAAATCAAGCAGCAGCATTTTGCACAACTTGAAGGCTGGAAATAGAAGTTTGATTGAGCCCAACATAAAGGATATTACAGTAAACCAGCCTTGAACTAATAAAGGTGTGAATTGCCTTCTCTAGATCACGCCTGTTTAGGAAGGGTGAGACTTTGGCTAGAAGACGGAGCTGTAAAAAGCTAATTTTAACAACATTATTAATCTGTTTGTCGAATTTCATGGTGTTGTCAAAATATCAACCGCAGATTTTTAACAGCTGGCCTAACGTATAAACCACCCAACTTTGAGCCAGGCACGTTTAGCATGCAGAATTACCAAAAGAAAATACATCCAGTTTTATCCTCATTCAAATGAACAAAGTTTTAAGACAGCCACAGCTTAATATCATTAATTTAGTTTTGTCTTTAGTTAAAAACAATGTTGACCTTGTAGTTGAAAAAGGAGTCATATATAAGAATAACATTAAGCCCTATGGAGTCCGTTCATTCGCATTCAGAGATTGACACATTTTGACTACAAAGATGGCTGCAAGCGGAAATAACAACAGCTACAGTGAGTTGTTCTTTTTAGTAAACTCAGTGAACACAAACAATGTTCTCAACGCTTGTGTTCATGTGAAGAGCCCCTGGTGATACTTAGAGCAAAGTTTAATGTTGTATTGAGCCATCTTTGTGTTCTAAAAATAACGATATTGATGCTATCATAGAATTGCCCCCAGCAATCCCATCGAGAAGGCTATTTGACCAAAAAACAATAATAGGGTCAATCTTAAAAGTGGTGCTTCCGTCCTAATTATGCTTATAAACAAAAGTTTATATTCACAAAAAGACCCCAGGTTGCATTTTGGTGAGAGTTACTATTTAAGGCAACATGTATAAAGAAAAGAGGATAGGGCCAAGAATGGATCCCTGTGGTACTCCAAAGGAGAAAGGAGCAGGTGATGAGGAGAGGTCACTGATCATTGCAGAAGAGCTAAACCATTCAATGAATGTCTTTTTTATTAGACATCTGAGCAGTTTCAACTACAGAAGGGGAGGCCTGGAGAACCAAGAGAGTTGTTTAATAAAATCCTCTCAATTAATCCGATACACAGAGACAACGTATTTTCAGAGTCCCAAAGGACCAAAGCAAAACAAAGTTGGCAGCCTGCCAGCTATATTGATCGGATACAGTCATAACTTGGGAAATGGGTTAAAAATCCTTTAGTGGACAAAATAAGTATTTTCATCCAAGTGTTTTTTTCTAAGTTAGAAGAGTCTTTGCTGGTCACTGAAATACCTAACTATCTTTTAGAGAAACCAATAGTTAAATCCACAAATTGGGCCCAATATTAGGTGGTAACTATGAAAACGAAAAAAAGTTTTGGCCTCTTACCTGAATTCTCGACTTATACTAGCTAGTGCAAAAATATCTACATTAAAATATTTAAGCTAATGTTTCGGGAAAACATTTGGCAAAAATACGCTCACTCGCTTTTTTACGAGAGATTAGAAAATTGATCGGCCTCACTGCACTGGAAAGTGGTATTGATCTTTTCATCTCTGAGAGAAAGTGAATAAGCGCACTCACAAGACTCACAAGAGACAGATTAAGCAGTAGCAGCAGGGGCTGAGCTATTCTGACTGCTTCTTCTTAGTATGGTTTGATCTACAGCCCAGAAACACCAGATCTTATATTTCTAATCAACCAATGAAGAACCTGAACATCCCTCCCTCGGGTCCTTGAAACTCCAAGTCCCAAGGTCCTTACAGGTTGATAACACGGACCTTTATGTGTATAACCTGTGGATTGCCCCATTAACAAGAAAACATCAATTTCTGTAATGCTCTACATCCACCAGTAAGAGACAGTGTTTACCTTTAATAATATCTTCCATACTGCAACCATGGAGAAATGTTTAGACAGTTTGATTAGACTTTATCCACTGTTTAGTTAGCAAATAAACTAAGTGGATCATGATGATATTTGTGATTTTAAATATATATATATATATATATATATATATGTATATATATATATATAAACTGCATTAGCTTTATGGTTTTCTTTGAAACATTAGATATTGAAAACCTTTTTGAAGATGGGCTTTTCCTGATGCATGTCAACAACATCAGAAGATGATGTGCAGCTAATATAACATTTGGTCATGTTTTCTCTGAAGAAATAAACTGACAGGTTTGCCACACAGGTACTTTAATCATTTAAATCTTAAGGATTGTTTCCAGCATCACAAAGAAAAATGTGTCTTCAAACACAAATGTGACTGTGTTTGACAGTTTGTTTTTTTTGACCTGCAGTGTTTTAAATTACATCTAAAAAGAATCTGTGAAGGCAAACGGTGATGTTTGGTAGAGTGAAACAGTCGTTTATGTTCAGGTAAGCAGGTTTGATTCAGTCAGCAGACACGTGCTGACCATCTGCCGCTGACAGTGCCACGGTGAAAACATTGATCACTGAGGGGGAAATAAGATTGTTGCAGCTGCGTATGTCGTACGATCCAGCAACATAAAAAGGAAAAGCAGCCACACAACCAGTACAGAAGGTTAGCTATAAATCCAAGCAAAGCACAGTCAATTAATCTAAAAGAAATATGAGGTTTTGTGAACATGCTGCAGAACATGTTACAATATAGACTAAGGAGTGAAAAAATAAAAAGGCCACCAGCCATGTGGTGGGGTTCCAGCCTGCAGAAGGTTTTGCTTGCATACAGTATATGGCACTGCATAGCATCTTATTAATTTTAAAGGGGGCATTTTATCAGGTTTTCTTCACAGGAGGAGCCGCAAAAGGGGACTGCATCAAGTGTTCTCAACTGGAAAAGCATCCTAGAAAAAAGATTTAAGGTGCCTTTATTGTGATTTCTAAGACACTTGGAAACACAATTTGGCCGATTAATTTACCCCTTCCGATACATAGTAGCAGTGGGCAGCCAATGGCACCACATCACATTTATTTCAATGAAAGGGCACAGAACCCTTGCAGGGCATGTTATCGTTTTTTATCTACAATATAGGGCATGCAAGAGGGCGAGCAACAGGCACCAAGGGGGGTGGGATTAGAGATTTCTTCTCATTTGTCTGCACAGTGACCATGGGCAAAGCAAAATGAAACCTTTGGGGAATTATCAAAGGAGACTCAGGGTACAAAACCTGCTGTGCACTGATTGGATGTCAGCATTGTTGCACACTCGTTAGCTTGAACAATTTACTGAAGTATATTAGGAAAAGTACAGTCACGATAATTCTCTGTGTTTGATTTGATAGAGGTTATACATGTGCGTGTGTATGACATATGTGTGCACACTCTTCAAACTCTTCAAATGTTGACATTGAACATCTCAGCTCAGCATAATCCTCCTGGTGTAGCCTACACAAATTAATCTATTGGCAAAGCAGAGTTTTTTTTTACCATGATAACTCAAGTAGTCACACCTCTCAGCTGAAGTATATTTATGATTATATTTTTTCATTAGAAATATATACAGTATATATATACATATATATATACTGTATATATTTCTAGTATTACATATGGAACTACAGAATGTATTGTCTAATTTCTGTTTAAAGTAATGTGTTTTTCTATTGAAATAGCTCTCCTGATATTGAGCCAAAAACATGATGTATTAAGTACTGTCCAAATGCATCACTATTGAATGGTGTGAGAGAGAGGTCTGAGGATAGAGGGCATTGTATGCTGTGCAGATTGAGAAGCCCTTTGAGAAACGTTGGGATTTAGGGTTATATAAATAACACTGACTTGATTTAAGAGAGTACGTATGAACTGACGTTTATAGTACTTACAGATTTCAAACACATATTGCTTTAGGAAAAGGTCTGCGGTTTGGACACGTTGTGGTCATCACTGTACACCACCACTGGCCACACAAACAATGAGGCCTCAGGACACAAAGAGGAGAAAAGACACACAGGGACAGACACTCATTAGCACACAAAGGTGGCAGCAGCAGACTCAGCTGCCTGCAGGAGACTCCCTCAGCTCCGGGCTCTCCTGCTATGTGTTTGTTGAATATGCCAAGTGACAGGTGCAGCCACTGTTAACTTCTCCCCTGGTTTACCTGAAACAGCCCATGTGTGGGGCTTGAGCTGGTGTTGACTATAAATTAAGGATTAATAAGTACAGGCTGCTTATGATGAAAAAGAGTTTGGAGATGCTGTATTTCATCAACAAGTCTAACACTGGATAAATGCATGTAGAATTTCTTATCTCAATTTTGCTGTTATCTGTAGGTGTAACAAATTCTCCCGCTTATGTTGTGCACTCAATGCTCAAGCGTCAAACTAAAGAATGCATGAATGACAATTTGGAAAGAGAAAAGTTTATTTTATTGTTGAAAGCCAAAGGAAAAACCTTTAAGAATGCACCTGACAATCTGAAAAAATGTCCACATTTATATACATTAATGATGTGACAGAAACATTGAGTGTAAAAATGAATATGAAAGAGAATATATACAACGTTCTGCAGTATACTGTATATACACTGTTTTTTGTACATTAGTGGTTGAACACAGCTTAGAAGTTTAAGGTTTGACCATCACATTTTTATGTGCACAATGCAGAACACAGGCTATCTATACATGTCTATTAGAGAACTGAGGGTGCCTCAGAGTGGATTAGAAGTTAAGTGAAATCTATGGCCACATGAAATCAACCACTTACTACCAACTACTTCAGATAAAAAAGGATTAAAAAAAACAGTCGATCTACAGACAGGCTTGAAAACGTTGCAGCCTTGTAATTCTGTTTTGACCTCAGAATCCATTAGGTCCTTCGTAATAAAATCCCATGTTTGAGTTTCCGTTACTCCGCCATGTCTCCGGTTCGATTCCGCCCTGAAGACGATTGTCCAACCCTCTCTCCCCGTCTCTCTGGTGCCATGTTTATTTTCGGTCTTTGTTGCCAATTAAAGGCACACATTTCATAACAGTAGTAATATCAAGGAGCAAAAATAAGATGCATGCAGCTGCATTTTAAAGGAGAAGAAAAGAAAAAAAATTTAAGATTGATGTTTATAATTAGTATTAATTCTTTTATTTGGATTGTCTTTCTTCCTTGGCAGTAGGATGGTATGTAACCTGTAATAAAAATTGCAAGTCGTGAAAAAAGAAATGCACACCCATGTATTCATCAGTGGAATTACAAGGGATCTTGTGACAGTTGTATAAATGAAATACTTTACACTTAGTTCATATCATACAGTATGATGGATTCAAGCGGACGTATTACGCACGAGTCATGGCAGTAACAGGTGGACAAGCAGTTGCATTGGGGCATTTATTTCACCAGACTGAGTTATCTGGTGTATGGCATCTTTTTGGAGCTTGGTACGCCTTTACGGTCTATGATGGACAGCGTGTACTCTTCATTGTCCATAATCTGGAGATGCACGAGTTCCTGGGTTTCTCCTTGCGTTAAAGAGCGCGTCGCGCAGACCTTCTTGGAGGAAGTAGTGGAGATTCTCCAAATCAAACTGCTGAGATGCTTCCTAATCTCTGGCCTCATCAGGCAGTAAAGGACCGGGTTCAAGCAGCTGTTTGCGTGCGCCAAGCACACAGTGACCGGGAACACGTACGTGTGCACCATGTAATAGGACTTATCCCAGTCGACTGCGTTAAATTTGACCAAGACACCCCAGAAGGTGATGGCATGATTTGGCATCCAGCAGAAAAAGAAAGACAAAACCACAATAGCGACAGATTTGGTGACTCTAGACCTCCGTTTAGAGTTGCTGCTGTCCATGCTCCTCCGTTTTACGAAGCGCAGGAGCATCAGATAGTTAACGCAGACTATGAGCATAGGGATGATGAAGGCTATCAGTATTTTCTGGATGTGATAGAGGGCGAGCCAGTCGTGCCCATCAGGAAACTTGAGGAGACAGAGTTTTTCACCCGCGATCACAGTCACGGTGGAGAAGACAGTTGTCGGAGCTGTGGCCACAGTGGCCGCCACCCACAGCACCGCGCACACACACTTTACGCACCGTGACCTCCTGCACGCTGTTTTCTTCAGGGCAGAGGCGACAGAGAGGTAGCGGGTCACACTCATGGCAGTGAGAAAAAACACGCTGGCGTACATGTTCAT
>NC_045733.1:18449030-18451262 GCF_008692095.1 Etheostoma spectabile
TGACCGAGAGGATGATTTTGCACATGGCGTCTCCAAACGGCCAGCTGAAGTCCAGCGCGGTGTCCACGGCCCAGAAGGGCAGAGTGAGCACGAACTGGAAGTCCGTCACTGCCAAGTTGATGATGAAAGAATTGATGGTGGACTTCTTTCGACCTTGTCGTACCCTCATGAGGAAAAACACGAGCAGATTCCCCACCAAACCCACCGCGCAAACTACCGAGTACACCACGGAGATGAATATCCTCAGGATGGGAGTGCTGTCCGCGCTCACGTCGATGTCTTCGTAACTAAATTTCTCATCGCCAGGTGAACTTCGGTTCAGTGCTCTGCTGTAATTAAATATGTCATCCATCTTTAAAGTTAAGGACCTGGACTCACACCAGGCGTTCTGCTGCGCGCACAGGTTAAACACAAACGCAACACAGACGTCAATCCCCATGCCACTGAGAGCACTCTGCTTTTATACAGGTGTTTCGCTCATCTGCTGAGTCACGATTGGTGGCAAGACTCGTCACAAGACGTGACAGAGAAGCAGACAATTACAGTGATAGAAACGAGGGTAAAGTTCCCCAAATCCAACAGCAATTGGTCTCCAGTGACAGCACGCCAGCTCATTAGGCCTGTACAATGCTTCAAATGCACAGTCTGATGGAGAAATGACAATATTTCACCAAATAAATGCAACTAAAATACAGGAATTAAGATATGAAGAACAACATTAAACCCTCCTCCATCTTTGTAGCCTAAGCAACACCAATACATGCATGCGTTAAAAGGCACCAGTGCTCCATTAACAATTCTTGCACGTTATAATAAATAGTATTAGAGTAGTGTGTCATACTATCAGGGTTGGTGTAGGATACAGCATCTAAAAACGTTGAGTATGATCCCTGCATCAGTGGTCCATAGTATTATTATCTATTCTTCCGCTAGAGGGTGCGCGAAGCTTAAAGAGATGAAGATGAAGACCAGTAAAACGATGCAGAGTTAACCATGTAGAGTCTTGTCATTAAGCGTAAGACATTGTATTTACACAACCTCAAAGTGGCTCTCAAACCGTTTCCTTCACCACTTTATGGAGGTTTTGTAACTTTGCCCAGACTGAAGCCTCTGATCTGTCATCGTTCTCTGAATCCAAGTGAACGCAACAACAGGCCTATCGAAAGTGGTCCTCGTGTGACCCAATGAAAACCCGAATAACCTCAGTTGTGGAAGCAACGTTCTGCCAATTGGATCGAAGCACCAGCCCATATCGGATTTCATAGCTTTCCCCTTTAAGCTTCCAGTCCTGCTGAAACATAGCCCATTGTCTTAAGTCCACCCATCTGTGGGGGTGGTTCTGCGAAAGTTTGCAGAAAACTTTTAAAGCTGTCACTGGCTGCTGGTAGGAGACTGATGGAGGACAGAAGGGACAGCTACCCGCAAGCAAACATTAACACCGACATACAAACAAGTCAAAAAGACTGAGAATGCAACAACAACAACAACAGCCCGTGGAAGTAGACGATGTTTAGGCCTAAATTGGAAAAGTTTGTCGGGACTGTCACAGTTTGAGTGCATGTTTGCAACAAAGCCAAAAGTGCATCCAGCCCAGATGGAAATAATTTGAATTGAATATCGACTCGGTGTTAGAAAGGCATTCAATGTTTCTAAAATATAAGCTACCTTCCTGACAAAATGACCCGTTTGCGCCGCGGGTTTCACGCCTTCGGACAAGGAGTCTCTTCCATTCATCTGTTCATCGTTCTTCTGACGGTCCTGGAAAACTGCACATCATTGGGATTATCACATGAACCAGGTTAGTGAGCCTGAAGACTTGGATTTGTGAAATCGCCACGTCCTCTGGCATTGTGGTTGCTGTAGTTGTGCACATTTGTTTCAGAGAGCATTTAATTGAGTCCAGAATCAGCCCAGCTGTGCAGGGGCGGCCAGCTGTGACTTGTGTTTACAAAGTTTTGGGCTGACCATAGCAATTATACCCAAGGTTTTGCAGCTTAGTCTGGTAGGTGGAGAGAGACCTCCTTTCCATTGAATCATCAGAGGTTTAAGCCCCATGTGGGAAAGCACAACAACACCTGCAACACCTGCACTACCTGATAGTTTTGTAGTTTCTGTTCCTGTTTTTCATTTAATCCCCACACTCTCTGTATATCTTTATCTGTATTTATATTTCCATTACAAGTGCTTACTTTTTCAATATTATTTATGGTCACAGGTGAATATAACTTATAT
>NC_045733.1:18451272-18453701 GCF_008692095.1 Etheostoma spectabile
ATGGTTACCTGCTTTCGCATTATCACTTTAATTACATAATCATTTTAATTTTAACGTCACTTACTACACTGCAATGTTGTTTTCTTGTACTATGGCAACTGCACTTTACTTTACAATACCGTATGTGACGCCACTTTACTTTACTTCAGTCTACCTTCTGCACATTGTCTATTGTTTGCCTGTTTTTCTTGTGTGTTTACTTGTTTGTTTGTTTTGCTTTCATTGTAGAGAATGCTGCTGTAACAAGGGAATTTCCCCGCTGTAGGATCAATAAAGTATCATCTAATCTAATCTAATCTAATCTGAAGCATCTGCCCTGTCCTTGAGCCAAAGTATGGCGTGACCTGAGGGTTAAGGAAACAGAATTTCTCTTTGGGTAGCCTATCTACAGCATGCATCATCATTCTCATAATGGAGCTGGAATCCTTTCTACTTCGCAAAGTGCATTAGATGTCAGACCGAGTGGATATCATCAAATCAGAGAATCAATCCTCTCCTGTATTGACAGAAACACTCGCCCGCATCCACTCCCTGCACGTTCATCCTCTCTGTCATGCCTGTAGTTTGTGGTCTGGATGTTAAAAGTTACAGCTCTCCTGAGATTACAGGTAAAAGCAGAACTGGGAGTCTGGATGCACTCTTGTGTCAGCCTGTGTAAATCAGCTGCGACCCTTGAGAGAATAAGTAAGAAGACTAAGTAATATTACACTGAGGGAGGCACTCCAACCTCTATTGATTTCTGATGATACATGTTGGCACAGGGATCCCAAAGTTAATTTTTAAAGGACTAAGAACCCAAAACAGAAAAGTACATTGACACATTTTTCCTCTTGGTATCATGTCATGTATAGGACGATGTATTATTTCTTACAGAAATACCTAAATCAATCCATTATGGTAACATAAGTGAAAGTGGGGAGAGGAAACAGCCGTCTGAAAACCAATCCTGTCATCATTTTGATCTCTCTATGTGCTCAACTTGGTGAAATAAGTTTGCTGTGTTGCCTGCTGTTGCTGCAATCATCTTCTCACTAAGCGTGCCAGCTAATTATGATTCAGAGTGCATGAACAGGATCCTGATCAGTGTTACTCATTATTTCTGAGGACCTCTTGCCAGCCACGTAAAGACACCTGGTGGTCTCAGACCCCACATTGAGAACTACCTCCTCCCCATCTTGCTACTCATAGGTATTTTTATTTATTTTTTATTTATCACAGTGTCTTATGTCTTTAGGTATAATGGATTTCTGATGGCCACGGATAAGTATCATTTATTTTTGTGCTTGTAGATCTGCAGTGGAGGGCACAGCTGCTGGGGGAAAGTAATGAAAGCCTCTTGAATTTATAATGAACATCTTGGGCGTTTTTTGTTAATAAAGATGCTACATGGAATAATTACAGATGGAGAAAACCTTGGTTGTGTGTTATAAAATACCTTACATTAAAAGAATCCTAACCCATGGGATTAGACAGCATACCCCCATCAAGGGCACATAGCGCTAAACAATTGTTTTAATCTCCATCTGGATCCAGAACTTCATCATAATACACACAATGAATGACAGCTATGCTGATTAACTGATAGCTGCCATGATATTTGCAATAAATGTAAATTGTTTCCATGAATGGTCTAAGTTGAATGTTGATTTGTGCAAAGTTGTAGCTGACATAGCTTACTGTAGGCATTTAGGAATAAAAGTGAATACACATGAAGCTGCCTTGCAAAACATGGTTGTTTTTTTGTTCTTTGTATAGAGAGACATTTCAAGCAGCTGGTTTCCAAAAACATCCATCTTAGATCTTCCTGCACTGATTTATACATGGAAATATTTGTGTAGATAATCCATTGCAAGGCTGAATGGAGAGAGACCTCGCTTTACCAAGTCACAACGTTGTTGGAAATCCTTGTTTGCATTCTGCTCATATCTTTTGACTGACATTGAGCTAAGGATGGCGTTATGAGGGTTCAGGTCTTTGTGCCTTGTGAATTTTGCAGGGTAGTGTTGCGATAACATTTATTACGATATGATATCGTATTTGAAATGATGAAATGCATGAAATTGTTTTCATTATTGCAGCAACGGACAAAATCATAATTTCCAGCTCCCTTTGTACTTGGTAAAATAACTTTGTTGTGTTGGGGGAATGTTGCTTCTCTGGAGATCATAGTGTGGTTTCTCTATGTGTGGGCTCTATGTGAAAAGTGTCCCCGAGATAACTTCGGTTCAGATTTGACACTAAATAGCAAATTGCCTTGAAATTGAATTGTTGCCAGCTGTTGCTGCTTTTCTTCCTCTTACAAATCTTACATCTTAACATTGATTTGTTGAAGAAAACATTTTATGTCCAAACTATTTCTACACTTTTTCATTTTCCCTTTATTTGGAACAAACTCCTCCACAGTGGGGCCGCCAACAATGTCACTTTCC
>NC_045733.1:18453711-18458279 GCF_008692095.1 Etheostoma spectabile
TTTTTTTTAGAGGGGGAATAAATGCAGCAAAGGGCCCCAGGCCAGAGTTGAACCCAGGCCCTCTGCATTGAGGAGTAAACCTCTACATATGGGCGCCCACTGTACCAACTGAGCTATCCGGGCACCCGTAGTGTCACTTTTTTTTACTTGCAGCCATGCTTGCTGCTGCTGTATGTAGTCAGGAAGTAAAAACCTCAACTTGTTGCAATATGACAAACACTTATTACTTTGGGGCTTTTCCACTTTTAATTTTTGACAGGACAGTTAGGTGAGAAAGGGGGAAGACATTCAGGAATTTTCACAGGTTGGACTCAAACCCTGGACCTCTGCGTAAGGCATAAACCTCTGAGGACATGATACGCCCGCTCTACCACTGATCCAACCTGGCCACACACACTTATTATAATACAAGGCTGGAGACATTTGAATGCATGTTATGCTTGTACTCTCTCTTCTTAAGGCTCACAAAAGACATCTTCAACACTGCCTGTCATTCTGCTAAGTCAGCTACTTCAAATCAAGTTACAGGAAATGAAGGCATGTCATTTTTATTAGAGGAATGAATTTCATCAACTTTATCAAACCTGCTGCTCATGAGAGTAGAAAGTCACAGGAGGATAGACTCTAATTCAGTGTTCCTTTTTACCAGGCTCTGTATACACTGCAGCTGGATTCAAACATAAAAATGACAGATGAGATACCCATATGGGTTTGTTTAGAGCTCCACCAGTTTTGTTTACAGCTTTACAGTCCTTTTAATTATTTAAATACCCTCCTCTTTCCCATGATTTATTAACCCGACTTCTCTTCCCACCACTCTGACAGAGCGATCTCTGCAGGATCTGCCTCAGTATGAAGTGGTTCACCCCACTAGAGTGGATGCCAGAGGTCACTTCCTGTCCAACTTCCTGTCTCACCATGCTCGCCGTGTACAGCGCCGGGAAGCCTCAGAGGGACCAGCGGACGTAGATCGAGTCTTCTACCAGTTGTTGCACGGCGGTCACAGCTTGCACTTTAACCTCACCCCCAACCCGTATCTGCTGGCTCCGGGCTTCCTGACGGAGAGGAGGTATGGTGGCCTGGATGGGGCACAGATCCATCCACCTGGATCCTCCCAGTGCCATTTCTTAGGTGAAGTGTGGGACGAGGCCGTTGGCAAAGGAAGCGCAGCCATAAGTACCTGTGATGGACTGGTGAGTTACTTTAAAAGCTTGACATCCATTGGAAGTTGAATCCAAAATGCATGTGTTAAACACAAAGGTGTCAGCTGCAACAAAGGGCAGTATTCCGTTTTGAGTGAAGTCTGTGTTATAAGAAAGGAATATCAAAACGTTGCAAGTGGATGTTCAGACTTTATCTGACAACTTAAGAGTGATTTAGACAGCTACACAGCCTAGATGGATTTTCTACAAAACATAGATGTGTCTGAAGTTGTGCGCTATTCAGACTTGGAACTTAAGTGCTTTACTCCAGCCAGATGATATACACAGTCTGACCATTTGTTAAAATCACATTTTTTCCCCCCTACTGAAACATCATGTGTGCAAGCAGGGGAGTGTATACTGTATACCCCCCCCCCCCCCCCCCCCCCCCCCCCCCCCCCCCACACACACACACACACACACACACACACACACACACACACACATGGAAAAACAACTTTAGGCTTTGCAGTAAACAGTCACTGCACTTTTCATTGCATTTTTCTATATGAGTTTTTGACGTGTAACTGTTGAGGCTGAAGAACAAAGTGACATTCTCTTCAATGCCTTTGGAAGATCACAGCAGGAATCCAACTCCTAGCCACCATCCGCTCACTTAGATTTAAAGACAAATGCATGTTCAGAATGCAGCCAGCCATTCATGTTGTGCTCTGCCTCCGTGATTGTAGATATGTGCTCACAAAGGAAAGAATTTTGAAACCGCTGAAGGAGATGTCCGTGACAATCGGTGCATTCAGAGATTTTAAACTGACAACAGCCGGGTTTTTAGCAGTTGACAGAATGCTGCAGTAAAATTGCTCCATTTTAGGTCTGGTCCACGACTATCAAAGATATTTCTATGTAGCACGAACAAAGTAACACTGACCATCTCTCCTTACTCTCTCTGAATTGGCAAATCATTGTGGTTAATGTGATTATTGAAGAGATTGATTGATTCATCTATTATCACAACAAATTATAAATCACAACCACTTAAAAAAAAGTTCCTCACCAATTTTAGTTTTGCACTCCTGTAACATTCAGACTCACAACAAAAAAGACAAAAAATCAGTAGAAAGAATCACTTCGGCAGAACCAGATATGTCCTTTTTTTTTAAAAATTTTATTCCACACATTGTTCTTCCTTTTCAAAACATTGTGTCTACATTACCCACAATGCAACTTGATTCACAACGAATCGTAAATCCAGGTGTGTTATGCTAGTAGCGGCTAATGTAGCATCAAGCAGCTAGTTTCAGGTTATCATGAGATGAGGAGTAGGCGTCTGAGCTTTCTTTTTTCTTTTTTTAACTCCACAAGACTTGTAGTCTTCAGCCCCGACCGACGCTGCAATTTCTCAGATTCCCCAACAAGCTTTATGTGACTTCTTTCACGTATGAAGTAGTACTCCTCGAGGTCCGTAAACAGACTTTAATGAGTAAAATCAGTGGATCTCCGCTTTAAGGTATCTGCCTTAAATGTTTCCCAAGCTTGCTTTCATTTCAATGGTTGTTGTCACATCTAGAATTGATAGAGATTTGGAAAATAGAACATAATAGAACATTTCATTTTACTTGGAGTGGAAATTGTAATGATTGCAGACTGACTCATCCACAGTAAGTAACCAATACCTTAAGAAAGTAAGAAAAATAAGTCATAATTTTATTGATGGTGAATTCTTTGTCACCATTTCTCAACACCTTTCTATAAAAACAGTAAATAAGATTTGGATGCACTTGAAGAAGCTCCCTTTGTGGAACTGAAAAGCGTAGTCATGTATACACAACTTGAATATTTGACGTTTGGATTTAGTGAGATGCTGGAAACAACATTGGGAGAGCTAAATTGGTGCGTTGTCTGGCTGTGAATGCCTGGAAACAGGTCCAGGGATGCACCCACTAATCAGCAAAGTTTTAGTAAATCATTGCATGTGCCAAGGAAGCACTCCCCGCACCACCACCACTTTTGACACCATCAATGGATTCAAGTTCTTTGGCCAATGCTTCTAGTACTTTCTCCACGTCAGAGGAGCTTAACCAGCCCACATCCAGGGCAGACAATCATTTTCTCACTCTTAACCCAAGTGTTTTTTGATGATCCGTAGCCCACTGTACAGTCACGCTGTTAGAACTAGACACGGCCTTTTGCTGCTATATCCCATCTGCTTCAAGGTGTACAGAGATTGTCCTCTGTTATAACAGACGTATGTTCCTTCTGTTAGCTTACATGTGTCTGACCTTGGTTTGTGAACTTCTCACAAAGCATTTGCCGCAACAGTAGTATCAATGAGCTCATGGGTTTGCTCTCTGCATCCTTCTGTTGTGCGCACACATCTCACAACAAAAGCTGCTTCTGAGAAGCTGATGTCACCACATCTTGCACCAATTAATACCCAGTTGATTTGCAGTTAGTCTTACAGATCACACGTCTTGCCAGCTTTGAGGTTTCGCTGAACAGCAACTAAACGTTTTGACCTTGCCTGCATGCTGTCTGCATGATATATTAAGCTCCAGCTGCATCATTCACTGGAGTAGCTGGCTGTTGTACTGAGCAGGTATGCTTGGAGATGCTCTGTGGAGGTTTCCTGTAAACAAATGTTACATTAATATTCAGTGTTTCTCACCTAAAATCAATGAGTGTATCTTTTGAGGTCTAACAGACGTGTTGACGACATGTCCTTACAAAACCTTTTCAAAGCCTATTTTTGTTTATATTCATGTTTTCTTGTTTGCAGTCTTGTCCCGTCTTTGCTGACACAATGCTGCATATCATGGCACTCTACCAGAGGCCAATAACATCACAGGGAACCTTTTAATGAAATGGTGTCTTATTCCATATTTCCACCTGCATGGTTTGTCATAACTCACTTTTGGTACAAGATGCTTTCTCTTTTTGGTTTTCTACTGTAGATAGCAGTACTTCAGTGTAGGTGGGATTCTCAGCTGATTGCCATGGCAAAGCCACACAAAACTGCCAGGACTTCATCTTCAACGCGGCACTTGCTGGATCCTTTTTATCTGCATAGTGGTGCGGTTTGCCTTATTTTAGAATCTGGTGGCGAATGAATGAAATAATTTGGGCGCCATGCTGTACAATGCAAGGAAATGCGCCATTGGCGAACACACTCAAAAAGATAAGCACTTATCCACACTTAATTTTGTTTTTTACCCAGTTTTAGAAGAGACCAAAATTAATTTTTGACCCACACAAATATAAGCCATAAAGGCATTTATTTTTTTATAATTAATTGTGAATATCTATAGCATGCATCATCATTCTCATAACGGAGCTGAAAGATAAAGAACCCAAAACAGAAAAACCCATTGAGACAGTTTTCCTCTTGATATCATGAGAGAGGACGTTGTT
>NC_045733.1:18458289-18461539 GCF_008692095.1 Etheostoma spectabile
TTTTTTTAACCTTTGCAGACGTTCACTTTTTGAAGTCCACAGCCCACACACATCAGCAGACACATGGCATCCACATTTGTGGTGCTCTCCCCGGCCTGTACAGCAGCCAGCTTCACTCCTTGCTTGTTTTGTGGCTTTTTGCCTTCAGTTGTCTACAGAGAGTGCTGGATTGATGTCAGGTGACTGACAGAAGGATGGCCATAACTGACCATCAGTTACGGCCATCCTTCTGTTTGGCCCTAAATGACTCCTTGATTGCTTTGTCTTTACATTAAGGATTATTGTCCTGACGATTATCCAAAGCGTTTTGTCAAATTTTAATGTGATAATGAATGAGCATTAGTGTTAGTCTGTGATTAAGCTATTTTGCACTCATGTTTTTGTGAAGGAGTAATGAATACTGATGAGAGGCCTACTGATGCTTTTTATATTGCTTAAAGTTTCTTTGTGTCTTAGGGGAGAATTTTACTGAAAATATTTATTTGTCGTTACTGTCTGCACCCTTTTATGCATAAAGCTGAAGAAATGCATTTGCATGATAAAGTAGCTAAAGCATGAGTGCTGATCTCTATCATCTTTGAAGTCCTAATGAGTTTTTTTGTTTTTAAATGTAACTTTCATTTGAAAAGAAATCTGTAATCAGTCATCTTAAGTTGGGCCCTTTATGTATTTTGACAAAAGGTACTAAGTGTTCAGATTATAACTATTCAAACTCCATAGTTTAAAACATCAGTCACTTTATGCCGATTTAAAGTTCCTGTAGTTGCACTAAGGCAGAAGTATCACACCAATCAAAGAACTACTTTCGGAATGTACTATTTTCTTCCTAACTGTCATTAAAGGGTCAGTCAACAACTTTTATAAAACAAGTTTTTGTCATATTTGTTGTCACTTTATCCTGAAAGTACCACACGAGACGATCACTCACCAGAGAGCTAATATCTGACATCCTGTTGGGGACGCGCAACATCTCTTTCTGGTCCAAAAACGCACATACAGTGCCATGCAAAAGTTTAGGCACCCCTGGTTCAGCACCTTTCACGGATACATCATCTATATCTAAAACTATTACAAAATACAAGAAATAAAAAGGACTCATGGAAACAATACACAGTACAGGGCTGACAATTACAGTTAAAGCAGCAGCAGATAAACAAAGGCAGGTACAAATAAACAAGTTATTGGCTATTCTGATAATCAAAAGCCTCCCAGCCTTCATTAAATCATCACAGGAGTCCAGGGATCCCAATGACAAGGGGACAGCGTTCCAAAGACTGGGGACAACAGCATAAAAAGCCTGGTCCTCTTTAGTCTTTTAGTGGGTGCGAGGGAAATCCAGTAACTTTAGTTCATATGATCTAAGAGCCCCATTTGTCATATAATGGTGGAGGATGTCAGGGATATATTGGGGAGTTAAGTTATGCATGGCTCTAAAATGTAGTACCAATTATTTTAAAAGTAAGACATTCATCAGAAAACCAGTCAAGTGAGGATAGTATTGGTGTGATATGTGATCTCTCTTATTTCTTATACTTATGTTTTTTTTCTTTTGGGGCTTTTTTCGCTTTTATTATAGTGATAGTGCATAGACTGGATAAGGGGAGAGAGAAGGGGGGATGACACGCAGCAAAGGGCAGCAGGTCGGATTTGAATCCCGCACCGCTGCAGGACTCAGCCAACATGGGGCAAACGCTCTTACTGGGTAAACTAGAGGCCACCCCTTAAAAGCCAGTTTTTGTGGGGATTGGATCCAGATCTTCAGCCCGAAGGCACCAGAATGTTTAGATAAGGTGCCGTTGAAATATGGAAAAGGTCATGAGGCTGCGGAGAACCTGGGGGATGGAGCCTGGTCAGCCCTCAGTATTACACTGGATGATGAGACACGTCAGAATATACTTCTGTTTTCCTTGAAATATTGTTTCTGAAAATGATTTTGTCTTGTCTTGTCTTGTTGAGGTGTTACATTTCTCTAAGAAACAGAAATACACCCTTTCTGTGTATGTCCATCAGATTGTTTTACTTGAAACAGTAGAATTCCAATGTCCTGCAGGTCAAAAATAATATAAGAACTCAGTAGGTCACTGTTAGAATACATGTTGCAGAGACAACTTAATATTTATACTCACAATCAAACAAGTATGGATTTCCATTATTTAAAGAGTAGTCTATATCCATGACGTTCCACTTCATGAGATTTCTGAGGACTATGGTTAACTGCTCCTCAGATCCTTGCAGGGTTAATCCAGACAGCTGGCTAGACTATTTTAAGTTGGACAACTAAAACATCCTTTGAACGTACACGTTTTACCAAAAGAATTCCCTTCCCAAGGCTATTTTGCAGTGGCACCGTGGCTCCCCTCGGCTCCCCAAGATGATTGTGATTGGTTTAAAGAAAGGCCAATAAACCGGAGCATGTTTTTCTCCCATCCCTGATTTCTGTGTGAACTCGCAATACCCTCTTTTGCAGCGCTGTGGAGGAAGTTGCACAGTTGCATAACTCAGTCTAAATAAAACACACGCACACGCACACGCTCACACACACGCTCACACACATGCACATTACAGCAATGTATTGTGTGATTACAACATGACTGAATGTCTTGTTTCTCTTTTCCCTGTGTAGTAATGCTGATAGGATGAGTTATCTGGATTAAATAATGATTTAAAAACACAGACTTATGTTAGATTGCTATTTTGCAGATATGCAAAATTACAAATGCAAAATGATATAAAAACTACTGCACGTGGTTTGACTTAATTGGACCTGGGTTCCCCTGCGTCCAGTCAGGGCTGATAATGGTCGTCAGCATGTTCAGAGTGATGGGTGCATTTACCAAACCTAGAGAAAAATAATGCTGCTCTAGCTTTGTGTCTTGTACGGTGTGATGCACAGCGTGACGTTCCCCATGTGTTCCCTCAGTGGGACCCTGTGACTCTGTGACAGCTGAAGGAGAGTTATAGGAGCTGAAGGTTGACAGGTATTAAATATCGGGCAGGAGAAGAGGAACAAAAAAAGAAGAGTGGGGCTACTGGAATTTGGCTTTGGCACGGTGCCAGCATGGTTTAGGGCGCAGTAATTTATGTCACATGTGATCTGTCTTCTGACCCAGTTGCACCCTGGGTGTCTACAGCAAATCTAAGACATCAGACTCGTTATTTTCACTGTAAGCTCAGTGAGTCTTTTGAAGTCAGTGTACTGTATTTGTTATCGGCATGCAGCTTTTAAAGACTATATATATATATATATATA
>NC_045733.1:18461549-18477728 GCF_008692095.1 Etheostoma spectabile
TATATATATATATATATATTAGATTGGTGAAGAGCACACTATTGGTTTCTTTGGAGGTTTTAAAATAATAGCCTGTACTGCCACAATTACAGCTCGTAATTTGAGTTAAAACAAAAAACCAAAACTTTCTACTTTAATACTTACCAAAGCTTTGTCAACCTCGCCAATAGGAACTCAACAATACCTGCCTCACGGTAAAAGACATTTCTTTTTACTCAAAGGTTAAAACTGTGAAACACTGGCAGGATGAGATGAGATGAGATGAGTTTGCTTGAAATAATGACAATATATTATGAATCGATTATCGGCATAGTGTAAGATTAAACTCCTTTCCATCAACATTGGAGCTCTAAAGTAAGGTGATGTTATCATCTTGTTACAGATCTACAAGATCAAATTAAATACACAAAGTACATTGTTTTGCTTCAAAGTACTGTTGAAATATTAAGCTATTTTTTGTAAATGGGTCAGTGTCAAGAGATGACGAGAACTGACCTCCATCCATCTTTTTCTTCAGACAGGACTGTTCAAGTTGTCCGATGAAGAGTTTTTTATTCAGCCTCTGGAGAAGTCGAGCAGTGAGACCTCTGCACCACAAGCCCATGCCATCTACAAACGCCATGCACCCCCTCCCTCCTGGAGTCCAGTCGTACAGCCCAAACAAGCTCTCAACAGAACCTGTGGAGTCAAAAGTACCCCCCCCCACGCGCACACACGCACACATACACACACACACACACACACACACAAACACGCATTCAGGTAACCTTTTAAAGTGACACTATTAATAAGTTTAACAACATTTAAAACTTTTCCTTCCTTGAAATTGAAAATGTGAGAATCAATTAATATATTCTTATAATTGTCCTGATTACACACACTGAGCACTGAGTGACAATAATGAAGCTGATGGTGGATGAAAATCTTCTTGTCTCTCTTTTGAGTCTGTCGACAGCTAATAATCTGCAGAGGTCAGAAGTATAAAAAAACACTGAAGTTTAGTATAGCTTATTAATCAGCTACTTAGGAATTCTGAGTGAGTCAAACTTACCGACCCTGAAAGAAAATGTACTATCATGGGGAGCAGGAGACCTATACAGATGTCAATCATAAAACAAAAGAAAGAAGTGAAAATAAAGGACATTTCAATGCAATTACCATTGGTACAGGATATAGATTCATAGATAAATGGATAGAATACACCCTTATTTTACAGGTAAGGGTGGCTGTGCTTGTCTGATATAGACACAAATCCACCTTAAATACTGCACGACATTTTATCTAGCAATATCAAATTATATTGGGATATACTTTTTATAGATCAAATAACCTAATCAAAATTTCTTGCTTTTGTCTCATCCAATTGAATATAAATAAATAATGAACAAATACCAAATAAATACCGAACATATCAAGAAACTTCATCACATTTGTGAACACATCATGCTTAATTCCAGTATTGCCCACCCTGGTCTGATAAACCCTCTGTATTGCCTTCCCTTAGCTAAACAGCAACGTACTGTTACAATAAAAACAAATTATTATCATTAATAGATAAGATTGACAATTAACAAGGCACAGCACCAACTTAATCGCTCCCAGGTAGATCAAAGAGGCTTCATGAAAAATATCTTAAAGCTACAAACCCTTCATATAAGTGTTTTATATTGCATATTATTACAATATTCTTTCCATGAAACTGCTGTTGGCTACAACGACGAAATGTGGTTTCTGGTTTTGTCCTTTCTTCAAAAGGAAAAACACCATTTTAAGATAAATTGATACCATTTTATAATTGGTCATTTAAACATTTAAACAACACCTACTGTATTAACTTAATATTTTAATAAGGAGCAGGAGAACAATAAATACAGAGATGACATGACCAGGATTTTGTTCCAAAACAGACATTAAATACACATTAAAAGCCTTACCTTGTGTGCTACTGTTGACATGCATTGTGCCGCGGTAAGGACGTTTTAAATGTCTATTTCTGTCTCCCACATCCAGATTCCCATCAAAGTTTGGAAGACATAGAGAAACAGCGGGAGCGGTGGGAACACCGCCAGCAGAGAAGAAGGAGAAGAATTCGTCAACGCTCCGTCAGCAAAGAGAAGTGGGTGGAAACACTGGTGGTGGCCGACACTAAAATGGTGGAGCACCATGGGAGCAAAGCTGTGGAAAGCTACGTCCTAGCTGTCATGAACATTGTAAGTATGCGACGTTAACAATAACATGTTAACATTTCAATGCATTCAAATTCAACGTTTCAAGTGTTTATTACATGCGCTTTCTTGTTGAGCGTTGGATGAGAAGATCAATAATACTTCTATGTCTGAGAGTAGCATTGACCTTCTCATCCAACCCTAATGGTGTTTCCAAGCAATGCCAAAGTGTTCAATAAAAGTTGCAGTCCTGTGCCGTAGTTTAGCATGTATTTTTCAAAAGCCTTTTTCTATATTGACTTAAAGAGCTCCATGCTGGTCACTCGCAACAATGATTTTAAAAATGCAACATAGGTTTAGTGCAACAATGACGATGCACATGCCTGAATGTGGGATTTCCAAAAGTGTGATCACTGACAATGATTTTGGAAATGTTGTTCATAAGTGTCTTCCGGTAACTTCTGTTTCTGTGTACAACTTTAGACTTCAGGTTTTCTATCTTGTAAATGCTTATAAAATCATAGAATATATTTTAAATCAGATAACGAGGCCTTAGCATGCAAAATAATAGTAATAGGATATTACAAATCAATAAAAAATTTACAAAAATATGATAACCTGCAATAATCTGTTAACATTTTGTAATTATTAGCAGCTTTAAATGCATGGTTATAGGATGTTTGAACATTTTCGCAGATGGTTTTGGATGACCCGGCTTTTTGAGACCAGATTTAGTTTTGGTTTTTCCGTTCTTGTGTCGGGGAACACAACGGATGGATTAACCACTTCTCATCCAGCCTTTGACAATCTATGTTTTTACTACCTCCTAGTTAGGGGTTAAGCAAACAGACTCCTTGTCTGTTATTGATTAGCACATAGTAAAAGTGGGGTTTTCCGAAATAATAGTCACGCCTGGTCTGACCGCGGCTACTGAAAGCGCTATCAGGGGACAGGATAGCAGGAAAGAGAATTCACTGACGGAGAAGCCTGGGGATTAACAGACAATAATACATGGAGGAAGCGGCCATTATTTCCTACATCCTCTCTTGAGATCTTTTTTTTTTTTTTTTGGAGTCTGTCTTCTACACTCCAGCTTTGAACTTTAAAGCCCCAAACAATTCATATTTGGGAAAACAATCTTGCACAGCATCAAGGGAAACAACCTCTCACCCAAACAATAAGTAATGGCATCGTCTTCCTAAGCCACCAGCTGCTCCATTGTCTCATCACAATGTGTTATATGTGCGGGTTTTACTGTAAAGTGCCTTTGAGTACCATGTAAAGCGCTATATAAATAAAATGTATAATTATCACAGACGGTGTCTTGAAGTTGTGAACTTCACAAGAGGTTCGTATTTTTGTGTTCTGCTGGACTGTGTGCGCCCGGTGTTATCATTTACACACATGTCAAAGCCAGAATAGTCAATCTCAGCAGAAAAAAATGAAAGCCCTTTCACATAAATAGCTCCCAAATTACTTTCACAAGGCAATCTTGTGGTTATTTATTGTATTCTCTTTGGGGTATTTATCACAGCCATATTTGAACAAACAATCAGATCACATGGACAAGAAAGATGCAGTAGAAATTGAAAAAGCACTGTCTACACTTGACTGGGTCTAAGTGTGCAGCATGTGGCTTGAGAGGAAACATGTCAAATCAACAGCACATTGTTGCTTTAAATAGCTGTAACTGTATTTTTATTCACAACATAAACAATAGAGAAACATTGTGAAGATAGTGATAAGATGTTAAATCTGCTTTCAGTCTGTTTACATTTGTTGCAAAGCAACAAGATGTGACCTAGCGGTACTATGAGAGACAAAACCTCTTAAGTCCTTTATGTGTGTCAGAGCTGTTCTGTCTAAAGTGCCTCGGTTACACAACTTGTACAGGTTTTAGTGTGTAGAGGTTTTGAGTGTTGCTTCTAAAACTCAGCTTAACTGTTATCAGACTTAAGCGGTTATTTATAAGTATATATTATACTGTATGTGCATAATAAGCTGCTCTTTCCTGCTCCTTGGCATCAATCAGTTGCAGTTTCTCGACTGTAAATTTGATTTGTCACACTTCATAACATTACTGCACCATGTCAGCTTCATCTGGACTGTGTGCTGACCCAGCGCCAGTGTTCACAATGGTATTCAGAGTCTGTCATACCCATGTGCTTCAAAATGTCCACCATCATTCCTGTCTCCAAGAAAACAAGACCAGCCTGCCTTAATGACTACCACTCACCTCTATAGTGATAAAATGAACGACTGGTCAAGGATTACATCTGCTTTTCTCTACCCAGAACAGTGGACCTTTCACAGTTTGCCTACCCATCCCAACCCATGGATGACGCCATAGCACACATCCTTCATCCTATAATATGTGATAAAGGTCAAACAGGGGATGTTGTGACTATAGTATATGGACAGTGTCTCTTTGCTATAATCCAGGATCATCCATAAACCTATGGATACACCTATTTAAAACTTTGTAAACTATTCTTTAAACAACCAATATTGCATGGCAGCGTAACCCAGGCAATTTAGATGTGACATGTAGTTGGTATTGTGATGAATACAGATAAGCTTCCATACATCTCTGTAGCCTGGATTAGGGTAGGCTTGAATTGAACTATTTTGCTGGACATGTTGTTGTGTGAACACGTCTAAAGGCAAAAGTGTTTATACTCGAAGGCGAGATGAAAATTGAAAAGGCGTGTGTGAAGGTTGGAGTTTCAGACGCTGTCTAACAATCTTAAAAGCCTTTTAGTTTGAAGAATACTGACACCTTTATAGTCTTCCTTTTGCTAGCATCTACACCTTTTGTAGTAATTTCTTTATGTGTTACTTATCTGTGTAGTTTGCTTTGCCTCCCATTTTCAGCTTTGTTTTGAGTTACTGTTCTTTTAACTTTACTTTGTTAAACAGGGTTAGGGTCAGAGGCTAATTACTTTCGGTCTTATTGTGTTGTGAACAAATGCCGTTGTAGTTGAATATAATCAAACCTACTAAATATGTGCTCTGGAATCAAAGCAATATATTGCTGATATCCGCAACCAGTATCTCATTTCCTGCAGAATATAATGAGACTGCAAAGGTTTGGTGTTGCTCTGTGAGGAAGCCTTTGTTGAGCCAGTTGATAATGATGCTTTCGTTCTTGCATCTGATCCGTGTGAGTTTCTTTCACCTCAGACCTGTGATTTACATTTCTTCTTGTTTCTCAACACATTGACCTTGATTTCCCCCCCCCGTTCTCCAGTAATAAACTCCATGCTGCCTTCCGACTTTTTTAGAGCAGCGCTCTGAATTATCACAAGCCACCTCGACTCCCCCACCCCCCTTTTTAGAGTCACTGTCAAAGGCTTATTTAAATACACTCGACTTTTACACTCCATTTACAGTTTTTCTAATGACAAAACCATCCAAGAAAACCATCTTGTTTTAAAATAAGAAATTGGTTTAGGGTGACAGTTTTACCTCTTTAATGTTAGTTGAGCACAAAGAAACTCAAAGCTGCAGTGACTCGCACTAAACTGAATGAAAGGTTAATTGCCTAATGTGTTGACCTTGTTGAAGTGTATTACTACAGAAATGTAAATGGTTTTAAATTGGTATAATTACAAGCACCTTTTTTTAGACTGTTAGCCCTTAATTAGTCTAGGCTTTTAGACATTTAATACTTAAGTAAAACCTTGTGGATGGGTTTAAAAACTTGGATGTTAAGAGGTTGGATTTTTGTTAAAAGGCCAAATGCCAAACCTCCGTTTGCTGTTTACATCCGCCAATAAAGGGATTCCTCTGAATGACTCAGTGCTACTTTTACATTGATGCATAAAAGGAATTTATGCATGGAAGGAAATAAAATATCCAAGCACAGGGCAAGTTGTTGCTGAAATTACCGAGAATTTCTTTCAATTTTCTTTTTGATCACATTTTTAAATGCTGTTTTTATGCATTAGCCTTGACAACAAAAGTCTTATTATTCCCTAGTCAAATACTTGGACTTAAAGTTCTGACAAGATCTGTATTCAGATATTCTGTCATTTAAAACATACCACCCTTATTTCAAGATCAGATGAGTGTTCTTATTTTTTTTCATAACAAAAGATTTTTTGTGGAATTATTTTCTGATATTACAAAGTTTCAACCACATAAGACTCATAGAATCAGCCTGCTAGCCTCGGTTTACAAAGAGGTTAATTATAGCCTATAATAATAATAATTATTATATGTATAATAATAATAATAATTATTATAATCAGCATATATCAAGAGCCAATTTATTGTATAAATTGTCTTATTAGTTTCGTTTGGGTCTACCCAGCACCATTGTAAGTAGGAATCATGTGACGTCCACATATTTAATGCAGTGTTTGATTTTCAGGTGGCGGGTCTGTTCCGAGATGCCAGTATCGGAAACGCAATAAACATCGTGGTCGTTCGACTCATCCTACTAGAGCAAGAAGAGGTAAAAACATGTTGAGTCATTAGTTGAGTTGGCAGTTTACTTATAAGTTTACTTATTTTGGAAAACGTAACTTTTGAACTGCAATTATTTTTATTATATTTTTTTATCAGCATTTTCATTACCTTTTGGTGTTTTGGCTATGGAAGCAAGTGTTTTATGAATGAAACATGTATATGACCAGCTCTCTCCTTGCATAATAATATTTCTAATGACTCATACTAAGGCAAGGCAGCTTTATTTGTATTGCACATTTCAGCAACAGGGCTATTCAAAGTGCTTTATACAAAAACAATTTAAAAAAAACAGATAAAACGCAAGAATAAAAGTTACAGTGCAGTATAAGAAATTAAACATTAAAGAAATGAACAACCATTTAAAGAAAGGCAACATCAAAAAGAGAAGTTTTCAGCCTTGATTTAAAAGAACTAAGAGTAGCAGTTTTCTGGGAGTTTGTTACTAAGGTTACTCTACTTCAATATATATATATTTCTGCTTCTACATCTTTGGCATAAACCAATAACCAACAGATAGAACGGTCTCCTATAGATAGATAGAGAAGAAATTAAACCAAGCTAAAGTGTAACAAATGAGTAAATTGATAATACTACAACAAATCAGGCTATAAAAAAAAGAAATGTTTATGTGCATCACTACTTATCCTGAACATCATGTGTGCAAATGGAAAACACAGTGACATACAGTATGACGGTCCGTCAAATAGAGTCTGTACTTTTCTTTGTTGTGCACTGGTAACAACCCATCATGTAAACATATGGTACTCTAGTTTCTAACCTTATGTTCTCTTCCCTTTGTCCCATCGTGACATGTGGATAACAGGATGACTTAAAGATTACACACCATGCTGACAACAGCTTGAACAGCTTCTGTAAGTGGCAAAAGAAACTTAATATGAAAGGAGAGGAAGACCCGCTGCACCATGATGTAGCAGTTCTGCTCACCAGGTAAATAAAATCTTTCTTTCTCAACCGCACATAATCTCCCAAGAGAGTCACTCATTTTATATAATTTCATCCTAAAGCAATTGTTGATTTACTAATCAAGTGGACAGAGAGACGAATCAAAGCTGCATGCATCTGTAACATAAACAATTATATATTGTGATCTTTTTTATTGGATATTTACCAGTTGTCACATCCCCAGCTGTAGTACACTGTCGTTATTAAAAGTTTACTGAATAATAATTCAATCCGAAGTGCCTCAATAGATGAACTGCAGGTACAATAAAAGGAAAAAAATTAGTACAGGTGATGAACAACATTAGTCCCAATAGGCTTGCTTTGTCATGCGTTCAATGAAAAGCTGCCAGTTTGCAAACCATCATTTGTACATTATCCAGCAACCAACTTGTACCCTTCAAATCATAAAAAATGATCACAATGATCCAATTCAAAGGGCAAAATCTGATTTACTTCTTCCAAAGCGGCTCACCAACCTGTTTCAGTATGAGGCAGCAGCTCTAATGTGGGCACAATTAGACCTTTTTTCTCTGAAGATTATACAAAACATAATTTTCCATAAAAAGATGACTTCTAATGTTACCTGTTTTACCTCGTTAACCACTCTTTTATTTCCTTAAAGATATATCACAATATCACTCTTCCCTAGCTTAAAATCTTCAAACCCATATTTACAACACAAAGCATGCAACTTTATTAACTCATCCCCATTTGGTAGTTCATTCCATTTACATGTTATACTATCATGCAAATTATTGCCAGAAACAAATCTATCAACTCAAATGAAATATTGGATCGATTGTAGCTCCCTGATGCATGATAGGGCTATTACTTTTAATTTGAAATCTGAACTACTGTTTGACTGTAGAGAAAAATGTTATAAATCATGTATCATAAACGTTCTTTCCATAAGTGCAGCAGACTGAAGCAGTATGTATTTCAGTATAAAAATGTATACTGTGTATAATTCAGATCTTCAATGTGTGATCTTTCATGTTGCCTTGTGAATCGACTGACATCTTACCAACATACCACACAACAAACGTTTCACAGGAAGGACATCTGTGCAGCCATCAACATGCCGTGTGAGACGCTGGGTCTGTCTCACGTGGCGGGGATGTGCCAGTCGCATCGCAGTTGCAGCATCAGTGAGGACACGGGCCTCCCATTGGCCTTCACTGTAGCTCACGAGCTGGGACACAAGTAAGCTTTCAATGCCCAATACAGCGAACCCACACATTATTAACGTTCTGCCTCATGTTCACTTTGTCAAATAATCAGCAGGAAAATAGGAGTATTTTGCCACGTTTTCTTTAAATCAGATTAGGTAACCTAAATGCACTCGGCTTTTCGCTCTCAAGCTTTCTGTTTGTACATGCCACACATGCAGTTTACAAATAAGCCATATGAAATTTGCAGCCATATTTTGGATCAATAGTTCCTTCATTTTGAGATAGACGTGGATAAAAGCAGGCCTCTCCTATCTAGCTGACCTTTTTCTGTCTGAATTGACTGTTGCCTGTCACTAAAAACTACTATAACAACTAATTAAGCTGACGCTATCTTGCTCATTTTCCCTCAAATGACTTAATTAAAGAAAATATATAAATGGCATTTAAGCAAAAAAAAAGACAAGCTCTCTCTGAGAGGAATGAAAAACAAAAGCAATGTTCCAAAAGTAATCTTCAAAACAGCTAGAGCAAAGGTTTTTAAACCTTCCTTAAGGAAATACAGTTTAAATATCCTATCAGAGTATTTGATTATTTTTTGGATTATGAAAGCATCTGATGTGCACTAGAAATGTACCATTTCTGCATGGGTTGTACCCATGGAAACCCACTATTATTATTCCATAGCAACCGGTTAGCTAAGAACATTGGCAGCTACGATTAATGCAGCTATAAATGCTGGTTTATGTGGGAGAAGTTAAAGAAGAAGAAAGAAAAGATAGACGAATGGAAAGAGAAAATAAAAGAATGGAAGAGAGGCAGTTGCTGTTTTCATCTACTGTCACTGCTTGTTTGACTGTCTAGAAGAGGAGAAAGAGAGAGAGGGGAAAGATGGCAAGTCATGCACGACTTCTGCAGTTCGGCAGCAATTCGGGTTCCGACCTAAGGAAAAGGGAGAGTGTTTCAGTATTAGTGTTTGGTATTCAGTTTCTGAACGGTGTCGGCACAAGCCAACAAACAGTTTGGTGACGCCGTCTGAGCCTCATGTCATTATTTTTAATAAGTCGCGGTAATGCCGTATAATAGGGAGGAGGTTTGACAATATAAAAATGTGGATACCGCTCTACTCTACTAGGCACATTCAGTGGTGTCGGACACTTGCCTTACATCAGGCTCTGCACAAAGTCCCTCCAATACGCCATCAATCAATTCACCAATTCTACATGCCGTTTGCAATTATAATCATATTCTATTCAAACTAATTCAGCTTGAAAACCACCAACGAAAACAATTTGAGGTTCATAGCTTCGTTGTATTTGTTCATTTTGAATTTTGTGTTCCAGCTATGCCTGAAGTACCTATTTTTTTTATTTTTTATTTTTTTTAATCACTTACTTTGTTCTCCAATTTATGTGTGAATGCCTGGCAGCTAGTCCTGGCTATATAGTCGGGATGTTTTGTGTTGAATGCACAAACAAGTCCTGAATTGACAGGAGTCCATTGTGAATACCAAGCAGTCCTTGGTGAATACACTGAAGCTCCAACGGTGAACTCACGGTTATTATTTAACTTTTTTAAAAGTGCAATAGCACACACATAGCTTATATAAAGTATACATAGCTTTGTTACATTCTCATACTTAGACCCAATTCCTGATTTATGAAACACGATCTAGTATCATACAGACGCAGAAGCTAGCTGAGCAGCTGCTAACGGAGCTTCAGAGAGTAAAGCAGTGTGTTATTAGTCTGGGAAACCAACTTTTAACCGAAAAACACAACTGCAGGTTTCATTTCACCGGACAAAAGCTTGTGGTTTTGGAATACTTTTTAATTCACTATGCTTTCAGCTGATATAATGTGCTAGCAACCTGTTGTTGTTTTAGCTAACATTTCATCAACCTAGAATAGAGAGGTCTGATTATGTTACTGTCTTCTTTTAAAAAAAGTCAAATACAATGTTTAGTTGCTATTTAGCCAAATGTTGACTCAAATCCATGTTAACATTTAATTATTTGAATAAAAAAAATAAAAAAAACAGACATTCTGTGAAAATAGTGCAATAGTAATTTTTTTGAAATCGCCAGCCAGATGCATTAAAGGGCTGCATTTATTTTTTTTCAACCAGCATCAAGCAGCCATTAGTACAGATGCATTTGAAGGCACCAAATCAGTTACTTTAGAACTTTTCCCTCCTCGGTCCCCCTAAAGGTTGGAAGCGGAATTGTCCATTACATTACATTGTCCAGTTCATTTGAACTACAGATCCGCTACCCAATCTGTTTTCTTTTGTCACTGCTGTGCATCTACAGCAAAATAGATACATTTTGTAGTTTAAGCATCTTGTAATCTAAGCATCTAACATGTGGTAATTTAAGCATGTACAGTGCATGCAGACACACATGTATTTGTTGTAGCTTGACCTTGAAGTACATGTTACGTGTTCTACCCACTGACTTTAATTTTCCCTCTCTGTGGGATGTGCTTCTATGTCACAGCTTTGGGATTCAACATGATGGCAACGGTAATGACTGTGAACCCATTGGGAAACGACCTTTCGTCATGTCTCCACAGCTCCTGTACGGCACCTCCCTGCCCAGGTGGTCACGCTGCAGTCGCCAATATATCACCCGCTTCCTAGAGTGAGTGCCACACATGCTTAATATGACCACACCGCTGTATGACTTATAACGTGTGTGTGTGTGCATTGGTAACAAATAAAAAGATAGACTACTTGTTTGGTGGTCCATCTGTTGTACCTGAGGTTCTATGAATTCGAGATGACCTTCAGATCATTTTCAAATAATGGCACCTTTCACCCTGAAGCATACACTCTCCCATTTTAGGAAATGGCTGACTTTGTTCATACAATATAATGACTTGTCGTGAACATGCACAAGAGGGACACAGGCCAAGGAAAATACCTGACATAGTGTAGGTTCCATGCTGCACTGCTCCCACTTTTTTCTCCAAGCAGCAATCCAATACCATCTGTGTAACCCTACGTCACTAAGTGGAACTACTTGGGATAAATTATTGTGTTGGTGAATGTGCACTCTACTTTACTGTGCTTGTTATAATGTTGTGTACGGTACACTAATTTTGAACAATATTTTATTTTTTATTTTAAGTGTTCTATCTATCTTTTAAAAAAAAAAAGACATTTTTTTTTAAGGTTCCCCACTCTAATCCATCAGTGTTAAAGGAGATTATTAGGACGTTGAGGGTCAAGCCCTCAAGCACACAAGTCAAAGAGACTAGACAAACACATACACACACAGACACGCGTGCTGCACACACACACAACATATATATATATATATATATATATATATATATATATATATATATATATATATATGAAGCTGTAACTTCACACATAAAATAGTGATGTTTATAAAACAATTGGTCTTTTTACTTTGTGCTTATCCTAATTTAATTATATTGAGAATTTATGAGACAGCATTGTTAAACAGTGACAACCTCAGTTCTAATTGTTACCATATCCTGTCTTGTCTAATACACGTGACGTACAGTTTCTCCTATAGAACTACTGGGGTTGTGTTCACATACAGACCTGATTAACAACACTGAGCTGCTGTGAAAAACGGTGTTTAGATTACATGTTTCTAAACAAATCAAAACTGCCCTGCTGAACTATATTGCTCCTTCATAGTTAAGGGATTGGCAATAAGAAATTGAGGTATAAAAAAAGCTATTATTATAAAAGCTATTTTGTCAATGCAGTGTTTGGCCACTGAGTTAAAGCGCTACATTTGGTGATCATCCAGACTTCATAGAGCAGCAGCTTCATATGTTTTAACTCTTATTTTGTGGTGTAATAGTAGCATGGTAACACAGAGCTAATTGTTAAGGATATTCCTAATCTTTGTAATTGGAAGGTTTGTTCACAGACATGCATGCGTGTGTGTGTGTGTGTGTATACATGCATGCGTGCGTGCGTGTTACAGTCAGCTGCTACTGTCAAAGACTTGCACTGTGAGTCTGGCTCCAACAGGACATGTGTTGAACGTCTGAGATATTTCACCATAGTTGCCCCAGTTTCTCAACTCCAAGCATCTGGAATTCATCTAGTGGGTGTTCAGCTACTTGACAGCATGGTAGCTTCTTGAATCCAGTGGGGGAAAAAGGGCCGCAGGGCGAAATTTACACATGTGGGAGGTTGCTACACAAAGGCCGCCACTGCTTTTGTGTGTTTGTGTGTTCACGTCTGGCCGGTTGTAATTAAAAAGGAGACAACAGAGAGTTGTCTAAGCACTTAGAAGCACAATTTCCCACACATTTAAGTTAAATGTTTGTATCAAAAAGAATTGGCCTGACTATATTATAAATCCTGATCTCTTTGGTTATTCCCTTAATTACTTCTCTTCTAGCCCCCATGGAGGTTTACATTTGTGGTTTTAAGTAGAATATGTTGACAACTATTGGATGGATTGCCGTTACATTTGGCATGTGGCATTACTCATGTTCTCCACAGGTGATCCCTGGACTTTACATATGTTGAAATAGTTTTTTTTCCAACTTATTTTGGTTTATGACTCTCACAACCTGGCTCAATTGTATGATTAAATGTGGTGAACACACATGTTTGTTAAATCTGAATCATAAAAAAAATCATACATTTATTACATTTATTTAAATAAACAAAGTTAAATGTGATACCAGTTTATCAGTAATGTGTAAATGGTAGGGGTGTGACAAGACGCTTACTCCACGAGACGAGACACATCACGAGATTGGGTTCACGAGAACGAGACGAGACGAGATTTTTTAAAAAAAATTAAAGAAATCCTCGATGAAATATATGAATGGAAAATAGTTTTTTTATTCAACTGAAAAATCACAAAATGCAAAACAATTTAGGTGCATTTTGAAATCAACTATAAATGATGAATGTTATTTTACTTTTTTTTTTTAGTATTTTAATGAATTTTATGCAGTAAAGGATGTGCAAACACTGCAAAATGTTTTGTATAAACTCTACCAACTGGCTTCTGCCCGTACACATTTCCACGAGAAATCTAACTCCTTTCACAAACCGAACTAAAAAATAAACAGTATAAATAAAATTGATGTGTAAATAACGAAAAATAACACTTTAATGAAACAGTAAGTGTATCAATAACCAAAGTACTGCTCTCTCAAAACTACAAGTGCAACAGAAACAATTTTTTTCTTCAAGCATGAAAGAGAGAAACTACACAGAACAGCCTAAAATATGTCATGTTCTTTTTCAAGAATTTAAGCATGTCGACTGTTTCCACAAAATGTTGCCACACAAATGATTTAAAAGTGGCGGGGGATCTCAATAGTAATTTCACGCTCCATCACGCTGACATCCCATCGCCTCACGAGACAACTTTTCACCTCGACGAGAAATCTCGTCACGTTTTAATCTCGCGAGATCTCGTAAAACGAGATCTCGTCACACCCTTAGTAAATGGTGTATGGATGTGGGAAGGTGTAGCGATGTAAGAAAGCAATACGTAACTTAACCAAAGTCCAGAGAGACAGAGAGAGAGAGACAGAGACCAGGGACCCTTATTTATAGACAGGTGAGCAATCAACAAGTCATTAGTCCTTCTTAGCCAATTCCCCGTCCCAACAACTGAAGGGACTTGAAATTGGCCTTGAGTCTAGGAGCCGTCCCAATGACCAAATGCCTAAAAAGCACCCTCACCTGTACTGTGTCTTTTAGCGCTAATTAACAAATGTTAAAATGCTGATATGCTAGACTAAGATAGTGAACATGGTCCATATAATCCACGCTAAACAACAGCCTGCTTAGTATTTTCCTTTTCAGCCTAGCAGTGCACATCCTCATTCAGAGTCCCTAGCTTGGCTGTAGATTTGTATGAATTACTAATACTACATTTAGATGAAAAGCATTCACAATGGTCTAAATAAAATAAAAACTAGACTAGACCAATTACTGACTGAGGCAAGATGGACATTGAAAGAAAAAGAGATTAAGCCTTCTTCCCACCCACCCACCTCCCAGCTGGCGTGACACCCGAAACCACTAAATCCGCATTGATCATTTTCTTCACCCGAGACTTGGCGGCTGTTATTTGTCTTCCCATCTCATTCCTCTAAATGCCAGCGTTTCACCCCATTTTCTTTGTTTTATCTCGTTCACTGACTGCAGGACAAGGCTTCTATTGTAAATGCCTCTGTTGTTCCGTTGTCACTGCTCTGAGCTGATCAGAAGTTTGGTCCGTAGGTTTTATTTCATGTGAAAAGTGGAGGGTCAGATGTTATCACTTACTGTAGATTGGCTACTCATAAACAGAGACACCCTATAATGTCCAGAAGAGAATTCCTGAAAGGTCACAGAGGCCAAGTTGCAAAAAAAAAATCTAACAACTCATTTCAAGTTCAATTAATTGCTGCATAGAGGAACAACAGAAATAAGATATCCCACACATAAGCACACAGCATATTTCATCACAGCTCATACATTGATTTCTAATTATTTTTTCCTGAATGGATTAAGGAAAAAGTTAACTGATTGTCATAAACATTTCCAGGACCGCTGGCTTTGACAAAGGCTGCAGTAGAACCTAATTTGCCCTGTGTGCTGCGTTTCATTCCGGAGGCACTCATGGAGAACATTTTAATTGCTGCTGTTTTATATAGTCAGTGTAAGGTCATCTCAAATTAATGTTTTTGTTATTAAGCACTCAACAATCAGCCTCCATATCTAGAAATCTGATGTGCTTATCTTTTTTTAGAATTTGGGTAAACTCATGAGTGCAAAACATTTTCTAAAGACGTGACAGACAAAAAAGTATGATAAAGAAATGTGAAAATGTAATGACCTTTGTACTCGTTATTCCTTGGACTAAATTTGAGCAAATTCTGTCATTGGCGAGACTTTATTCACCATTTTATGTAATGTTTTATTTATGCAATTCTTGCTCTTTAAAGCTGCTCTTACCATATTTTCATATGAACAACTGAATAAATTAAACTATCCCCAGAAGTTCCACTCAGTTCAACAGAGCGTGTTAGCATCTTTCAGCTCACTGTTTTGCTTTTTACGGCCCACAACCGTCAGTCTTTTGGTTCACTCTCACCACTCACATCAGCGTTTTCAGATGCAGCATCCAGTTGATTACAATAAAAAGCTCTAAAAACCAACTGCACACTAGCTAAGAGAAGGATATTTCCATCTGGAGTAAATGATCAAACATGGCGTAAAGAGCAGGTCTCCAGAAACACAACTCCAAATCAATGCTAATGTTGCTAAGTATCTTTCTGATGTGTAAATAGGCCATATCAAAGTTACAAGATGATAATATGTTAAGTTTACAGCTTATTGTGCTGCATCCAAATGGAAAAAACCCAATTACTACTGGTTTAAGAGGTGCTTTAATGTTTTGATAT
>NC_045733.1:18477738-18482110 GCF_008692095.1 Etheostoma spectabile
GCTTTGTTAAAATGGACAGAATCTATGTTTTTTTGTGTTAAATGCCACAGATGAAAGCCATTTCCTTCCACTTTGATGGATCAAGGAAAAATATGAGAGGGTACAGTCTACTTACATCCAATATAACACTTTATTCTCCACCGCATATGCCCATAGTGAGGTAAAACATCCTGTGCAAGTTAATTACGTCTTGTTGGCAGCAGCACAGCCCACTGATTTGATTGCAGCTTCTCACAGAAGGCGGCCAGCCATTACTTTGTAAAGTAATGCAGCAGGGTTATTCAAGAGTAACATCATCACTTAGCCAGACTTTAGATTTATAAGGGCTCTGTTGTTGTTTGTGTTTGTTTTCATAAAGGTCTAAGGATTAAGAACATCTCCACACTGAAGTTTGTCCCTGGTATGCTTCACTTGCACTAATTATTTCTCAATCAGGTGTGCAGTGCAGAAGGCCATAACTTAATGTTGGCTCTTCCAGAACATGTCTACTTCATTTAGACAATGTGACATTGCAGCTTAGCACAGAAGGCTTGAATATAACTGACTAAAGCAAATAAACCACAACTCGGGCATCTTCCTTTGGCAGATTTGGCAATGACACTTTATATCAGCTTGGCCATATAAGGCCATGAACATAATTGAATTAATATCACAAAGCTCACATTTATGTAATTACCACAGGATCATTATACTCCAATGAGAGCTCTCATTACGTAGATTTGAGTGCCAGCTAATTTTGTAGCTGACCGCCTCAAAGAATCAAATCACTAATCTGTATAAGAACTTGTTCAGGATTTTACATGGTGAAGCATTATATAACAAAATAATATACAAATAATTGGTGCTAAAAAGTGTAATTTTGTTTTTATTGATTCTTTATGTAGTGCTGTTCTTTTTTTGTCATTTGCAGACTAGTAAATTGTAAGTACACTATTGTGTAAAGACCTGATTATTGGATTATTGTTTAGGAGGAAAATATATAACAACTTTTGTTATTTTTTTCAGTTTTGTAAAACATGCACTCTGCAAGTTATGGGTAATCATTAGCTATTTTCATTGAGATGTCCTGTATCCATGTTTCAACAAAATACTAATTATTGTGACGGACAGAATTTAGTGCAGTTGGCTATGGTAATGGGAAGCTATAATGAGACACTAAGCATTAAGTGATGACCTTTGCTGTATTTCATTAAAAGTGATAATGTTAACACTACTTTATTTCTTCAAAAGCTGATGTCATAACCAGTTTCAGTCAGTGTCAGTCCGGCCATCTGTGTTGTTTTCACTGTCAGTAAAACTATTTTCAGTTCAGCTCTGCTGCAGCACTAATGGCTGCATCGCTGTACTGTAGAGCCCAAGACATAAATCATCTGGAGATTAGTCTGTACTCTGTACTCTCTGCCACACGTTAATCTGCAGGTATAAATTAGACAGATACTTTCCATGTACTTTTGATTTAACATGATTGGACTAAAGCAATATTTACATACTATTTAAATCTTTATGTCTTCTTAATTATGCAATCCTACATTAAATGCATATGCAGTGAGGAGAAAGGCTCACCTTGCACACGAAAACAGCAACGCCAGCCTCTTGCGTTCGCTTATTTAAATACAACATGTTTTCTATAGCACGCTAAGATTGACTGTCTCTTGACAGGAAATCTACACAAGAGTTAGATCATCCATTTCAGTGCAGTGCACTTTCTATTTTCACTCCACTTGCTGTGTGAGAATCGGTTTTACTTAAGATGGTAATAGTTATTACTTAACAATCTTGTATAGGGATCACAACCATGAAAGAAAATGTTAAATTGCACATATCTTAGCCGACAGATCCTATCAAACGCTCTGTTACTGGTAATTGATTTTCCTGGAAGAGTTAAGATTAATCAAACATGTTCAGAATAAAGTATTGACAAAAAGCTGATTTACACTTCGGTATTTACAACATGAAACAAACCTCAGTGAGTATAAGGCATGAATACACTAGTATTAAAACACAGGTGTATTGTGTATTGTGGCCGCTGAATAACTAATGAAAAAATAAAAGTGCTGTATAATTATATGTAAATTATGACTTCCCAAAGTTTGAAATGTTGACCTACTGTATAATTAGAATGTTCACATCAAGCCAGTGTAATTAATGTCAGAGCACTGTGCCAAAATACAAGATTCCTGTCATGTTTGAGTTCCAATTAATGACCTCTAGTTATAGGCCCGCCACTTCAACCAGTTGAATTTGTGTGGATATCTGTATGAGCTTCTTGTTAGCTGGCCTTAGAGTGTAGGCGTTGTTTAATTGTTTAGTTCATGATTTTTTTTGTAACATAATAATATTTTTTTGTTTTTTTCTTAAATGTGGATTAGGGTTTTTTTGTCAACAAAGTTTTGCTGCAAAAAATGGGAAAAAATGCATTGCATGGATACCTAAGATATAACAAATGTGAAATGCAGTTCCTTTTACAGAAAACATTTAACCTTACACTTACAGTATGTTCACTTGCTAGCAGTCTTTTTCTCTCTCATTTACTGCCAACTGTACATAAGAGGAATAGTGGGAAAACATTGGCAGCAATGAGAATTACATAGTCTATATGCAATCATGTGTGTGCAAACCTGTATGCAGCCTCATGCAAACAAAACGGGGACACGCATGTAAAAACACTGCTCCACAGCGCTGCTAGTGGTCAAAAACTCTATTTGTAAAGATGAACTGAAAGAATAAACGTTGATAACTTGTCAGTTATCAAATTAAAAAAAAAATGACACAACATTTTTTAATTAAACAAGTCAATATAGCTTTTTTAAACACAAAAATTGCGTTTGTTAGAACCCCTGACAATTTCGATGACGTCACTGGCATGGTAGGACCTGCAAAGGTATATAGGCTACGGCTGCAGCATATTATATACACACGAAAATGAGTCATTTTAATGGCACGGGTTACCCATTTGAACCTGTGAGGGACAGGCCAGTAGTGTCTGACTACCACCACATGGAGGACGATCAGTTTCGGGCTCCACCTTTAGTACAGGATCGTTGGGGGGGGGGAGTGACAGTAACCTGTGTGTGTGTGTGTGTGTGTGTGTGTGTTGGTGTGTGGGTGTGTGTGTGTGTGTGTTTTGTTTGTGTGTGTGTGTTGTGTGTGTGTGTGTGTGTGTTGGTGGGTGTGTTGTGTGTGTGTGTGTGTGTGTGTGTGGGCGCAGCCTACTGTCACCCACTCTCATTTATTGTATCCAAGCACATTATGCATTTTAGTAAATAGACTGCTTATATATCGTGTCCATTTAGAGAAAATTGTATATTGACTGTGTAATTTTTTTTACACAGTCTATGGTCGGAGTGCTAGCTTGTGGAGTTTGTCATAAGATTGCTTCTAACGTATTTAGTTGCTAGCCCTTTCCCTAGGTCTTAATTTCAAGTAATGCCCAGTGGGTCAGTCTTAGTTTTGTTGAACGCTATAAAGCCGACACATTATTTTTGTAAGTGAATATGTTCGTGTTTTGTGTATGTGACAACAACGTTACCAGCCCTTTGCCTAGTAGACTTGATAGTATGCTGAATAACAGTTAACTACCTCTCTGTCCTCTGCCTGCCGTGAGCGCTTCAGCACCCTGTCTCTGCGGCAGGTAGCATCGGTGGTGTTACCTACCTATGGCTGTCGCGTCTATCGGTCTGCCCTGTACTGGAGCCTGAAGGCCTCAGGTTTCAGTCTGTTGGACGTAATTCCCCTCACCAGTGACGCTGTTGTGCTAAAGCACAGCTCTCTAAATAGTCTGTTGCTAAAAAAGGCTCACTACAGACTCGAAATCCAGGGACTGTCGGAGAGCTAGCCAGTTTTAAGGCAGCTAGCCATGAGTTGAGGACTGGTTTCCTTGTCAAAGGTAGCCTGTGGAAATGTGTTGTAACCCCAGCTGCCTTAGCCCTATACTGTTCATTACTGCTGCCAGGGGCAATACAGTATGACCCCCGACTTCTTGGTTTCCATTTCCTCAGCCATGTCCGCAAGCCTCAGACTCTTTGTATGCTGTTGCTATGACTGCGCTGCTAGTGCTAGTTAGCCACGGAGTAGCTTACCATGCCAGTGACGTAGTAGATTGTGGAATTCCAACATGGCGGCGCCCGTGTAACAACAACAACAACAACAACAACAACAACAACAACAACACTTTCAACATAAAATTGTATCCCTTTGAACAAATTCACCCATTTTATTAATTGTACTAGTGAGAAGAAATAAAATACATCTGTTATATCACCATTGTTCAAATTCCAGTTCAGTTCATTTTTAAAGCTCATCGCATTTCCTGTATTTTTGTCTTTAAGGTGCAACATGTGATAGGCTACTGACAGCTAGTGTTTAAAATAGT
>NC_045733.1:18482120-18496408 GCF_008692095.1 Etheostoma spectabile
CAAATTCAAAATACTGGAGAGAGTCGCCTCCCCCGACCCCTCCTCTCTAGACTCAAAGTTCACGTTGGTTGACAGGCTGAAAGCGCAGCATCTACAACAATGTTGTTAGACACTTGTCTAGCATAGCCAGACAATACTTCACAGCTCTCTACCCAACTGACAGACTAGTCGGGATCACTTTTTGGCTGTGTCTCAATTGTTTTTGTGAGTAACCAACTCGGGTCCTCCAGCTATGTAATTCAATGTGAGTACACAAATGTTGAAAAGACATCAAATGACCTTCCTTTGTAGCCATGATAAATTAGCCTGAAGCTAAAAGCTAGTAGCTCAGTCCATAGGGAGTTGGGTTGGGAACCGGAGGGTCACTGTTTCAAGTCCCCATATGGACCGAAAACTAAGGAGTGTGGATTGGTGGCTGGAGAGATGCTACTTCACCTCCTGGGCACTGCCAGGTGCTCTTGAGCAAGGCACCGTACCCCCCCCAACCACTCAGGGTGCTGGTTCAGCTGACAGCCCGCTCACCTGACATCTCTCCATTATTGCATGTATAGGACCTGAGGATGTGGTGTGTGTGTGGGTGTGTGTGTGTGTGGGGTGGGTGTGTGTGTGTGTGTGTGGTTGTGTGTGTGTGTGTGTGTGTGTGTGTGTGGTGTGTGTGTGTGGTGTTGTGTGTGTGGTGTGTGTGTGTGTGTGGGTTCAGGCCTCTGTGTGATACTAACAAAGTGGTGTACGCAGAGTGTAAATTGTAATTTCCCCACTGGGGATTAATAAACAAATTTAAATTAAATTACCTGTTCAGGAGGACATTTTTCAACTTGCCGTCCTTTTGGGCTCTAAGCTGTCTCCATCTTTCAAATACAGCTCCAATATTTACCCGGGGTTTATGTCTCTGGTCACGCAACTGTTAGAAACATACCGTATTTTTTTAATCTATAGAATCTATCTCCAGTTATCCTGTTTGTTTGCTGCTTTCATGGCTGTACTGACCTTACAGCTGTAGCGCTGGGTTTACATTTTGACAGATATATAGGCAACCCGGCCTGGCTGTCAAACTGGGCCGTTGGTAACAACACACAGACCAAAACACAAAAAGATAGAATTTAAATTCAGCAGTTTCCTTAAAATCTGATGACACATTGGGTCAATTTTTGGATTTATTACAGTACATATATTACATATTGGACCTTTTTAAGATCTCAGTTGATTTTTAATAATTTTCAATTAGTAAATGTGCAGTTCTAGAGCTGATTTTAAGGATATTTAGTTTAAGGATTACTGCACTAATTTGGTGTTCAAATCGTAGGAAAACATGTGCACACCAATTCGTATGATATACCACGAAATTAGCCAATCGCCAGCCTTCCAGAGGGCAAGGCAGTTGACTTTAGCTGACAAAAAGTGAGCATCATGCAACGACGACAATTCAGTTTAGTCGCCAAATTGACTAGTTAAGATTAGAAAAAAGATTGTGATTTGTATTAAAACGCTCCTGGGTGAAAGTCTTGTGTTTTCCCTGGAACGCAACCTCTGCTCCCCCGCATGAAAGTCCTTTTATGAAAAGCATGAATGGTTGAAAGCCAATTGCAGAAAGACTAGAAGCATATTTTTGATACAAATGTTGTGAAATTGTGCTGTGTGAATATAACAAAAAGACCTTTTATAAACTGTGCTCCTCCTTCTACTCCCACAGTCGCGGCTGGGGCTGGTGCCTTGACAATGCCCCGGTGAAAGATAAGCTGTCCCTGACGTCTGTGCTTCCTGGGGTTCTGTACAGCGCTGCCCATCAGTGTCGGATGCAGTATGGATCTGGGTCCCTCCTCTGTGATGACATGGATGTAAGACTCTATATAACAACAAATACATCAAAATAAATCCATACAAAGCCATACACGGTTGTGTGGAAAGCATGCTGGTCTCCTGTTTTCTCATTCACATTTTCATCGATTCTCTTGTGTTCTGCACACTTTTGTCCAAGCATGCAATTTTCTATTATTTTCAGACTTTACCCGTCTTTGACTGCTACGTACTGCAACGTCTGCCTTTGATTTGACGGGATTTTCTACTTCTGACGCTCTCATAACAACATGTTTCTTTGTATGCCCACAACCGCCTCCTCTTTCCCCCTCATCCCATTATGTCTTCAGCACAGTGTGTGCTGTTCCTCACCATCTAATAATTGCCAACATTAAGTTATGGCCTTCTGCACTGCACACCAGTAGACCTCTAGACCTCTGTATAGTAATGGATGCACTAAATGTTTGGTTACATTTTTGGTACAATTCTGAATTCTTGGACAAGGACAATTCTGGTGCAAAATTAACCTAGGGGTTAATAACAGATGGGTACAGAGTAGACTTTGCCTTTGCCCTCTAAAAGCTGACACTATTGGATATCATCCATTGTGAAGATTTTCTTTCCCGCCCTTGCGTCCAGCACTCAACTGTTTCCCTATTTTTCTTCGAGCTAGCAGTATGAAGACTTCTACTTCCAGCGGTGTTCTGCCGGATCTGCCGGAATAGGACGTCTTCAACAGGAACTAGTCCGCTGGCTCGGTTCTCTCGGATAACGTCTCTGTCATCAGTTGTCCCTCCTCCCCGTTGGGAGGACGGGAGCTTGTAACAGCTGAGCATTATGGAGTCCCGCTACGGCGACTGTCCCTGTCCTAGTAGAGGAGCACCACACCAGCGGCTTTCACCTCTTTCTCTCCGCAGCGGGCGGGCTCCCTGCCCGCTTCCGAAGGCCCATTTTTTCCCTACGGAAGCCCACACCGCCGTCTCCCTGAAACCAGGACCTCACGTTTCCCCTCGCTCACACAGACAAGCTCACCGCCACACCAAAGGCTGTATGCAAAGCTAACCACACTGTGTCAGCATTGACAGGCTCACACACACCCACTCAGAGGGCCTGTTATAGCCTACTTAGGCTTTTCTCCACCTCCCAGCTGATTACTCAGAATGGCCAGAGTGTTGAGAAAGTGGCTTGTGATAATCAAACAACCGCCTTTTCTACGGCTGGGTCGCGCAATACTCACTGCGGTGTAAACAACCGTCACACAAGCATGCTAGCATAGATACAGATCATGTTCTATATTTATGCATGCGAGTGCCTCTCTCTCGGTCAGACTTTTTTTTGTTGATATGGCAACAAACAACATGCAAAGCTCTGCTGCTTTCCCACTATGCAGAGAGCAGGAGCGAGCACCCACTCTCTATGAGCGGCGCCGCAGACATCTTTCTCCCCCCAGCTATGCCAGCAGGATGAGGGACCCTTTTTGTTGCTATGGTAACAAACAACATGCGGAATTCCACCGCGCACTCACTATGCAGACAGCAGGGGGGAGCGCCCACTCACTATAAGCGGCGGTGCTCAGACATCATTCTCCCCCAGGCTATGCCAGCATTATCAAACAGTGCTTCTCCTTGCCCTGACGTCAGCGCAGGGTGAGCTCTGTCACTTTCGCTGTCCTGCCTCTCCATTAGAGGGGACGGGAGTGCAGCCACATTACAGCCAAACCCCTAATTCACACCGAAACCAATCCCTTTTGGGCTTGGAAAAAAGAAAAGAAAGCTTAAGGAAGAAGTGGGGGTGAATGTCAGATTTGTTGGTTTCAGAGAGTAAGAAGAAATGGTCGGACACAGCCTCCCTAATCTGACGTCAGGGCTGTTGAGGGAGGGGGTTTCAGAGGCTATTAAACCGTCTGACAAGCATGTCTGATGGAGCGTACAAGGGCCCCATGTGGGTTTTTTTAACAAGTTTTATTTTCTGTACTGTAACTGTAAGCACTTTGGCATGGCCTAGAACTGCTATCTCTTTTTAGCACAGGAAACTCCCCTCTCTGCATTCATAAATCCTAGAATTATGACATGAGCTGGATTTAAACTCACTGCATCAGCAAAACGTATGACTTATCTTACTGTGTAAGTAGTCGCGGTAGCATAGGTCATGCATTGCATGAGGCATTATGGTGACTGGTTTGAGATTTTGGGAAGATTAACATGCCGATGATTAACAAGGCTTGAAGCGGTCTCAGGATTCAAGCTAACTGCTGAAGAATCTCAGACTTGGTGTGTTTGAAGTATAGAAGCGATGCACACACATATTTTAACACAGGATTTGCATAGATAGATTGACTCCTTAGGATAAGTCTTTCTTTTGTGTTTGATTAAATGTATTGCAAGTGGATTAAATCCTCTCTGCTTTCAAAGCTTTCTGCCTCAAAGCTTTGGAAGATTGCTCTGTATTATGGCTGGGAAGAGATCACAATAATGTATATACAGTATGTAAGGTCAGAGCAACAGTAGTGGTGAAAGATTGGACAGATGGAGACCACACACGTGCATTTTTCCTCCTGCAATGTAATTCCTCAGAGTAACAACACAGTGTCTCTATACATATAATGTCTGTAAATTTTTACAAGCACCCCCCAGGATAGAAAAAAACAACTGTGGGATGCATATAGATTTACTACAACATTTAAGCAAATCCAATCCAGTCACACATGAATTTCCAGTCAGCTACTGTGGTTTCTTGAGCTAAAATGTTAAGTACTGCTTGTTGTATTTATAGCATGGTTCCCAACCCTGAAGTTTAAATGGGACATGGTGGAGTTTTCTTGTAAACAAATGATTTAGTGTGTGTTGCAGTGGTGTGTACGGCCTAATTGACGCGTTGAATGTGCCATTTGTTTTCCTCATGAAGTAATATCTTAAAATATCCATTAGCAAGCAGTCCTTTATCTTCATTAAACCAAATCATGAAGTCATTTGATAGACACCACCTTGTTTTTTTTACCTTTTATATTTCTTGCAGTCAGCAAGAATGTGTGTCTTATAGACCACATGCTCATGCACATACATACGGTAAATGTGAGTCCTCATGTTCATGCTAGTAGTGCATGAAATACAAAATGGAGACCGCCATTCTTTTTCTTTTCTCTTTGATGGCACCACAGGACATTATTAATCACATCATCACAGCCATCATGATCTAATGATCCACAGCAGATGTTAAATAACTAGAACATCTTTAAAGGTAACAAATCAGTCATTACAATCATTACATTTAGTATTTTACTCTGTCTCCCTCACTTCATCCTAAAGTCATTCATTTGTTGTGTAAATCTTGTTGCTTTTACTCCTACTTTTATTCAATTGAATGTTGTTTTTTCCCCAGTTTAAATCTAAAGACAAATTTGTAGCAGAATACATAGATAACAAGCTTTACTAGCACAAACCAGAGTTCAGGAATTGAAAATGGTTACCATGGGGATAATTATGTCCTGTTAATAGCGTAACGGCTCAGTCGCGCAGCGCTGCTCTTCAGCCTTTGCTGCCCCAACTCCGCTGGTTCTGCTGCAGCTTGATCAAATAAACGTGACTGGAGTGATGCTTTCATTGTTTCATCGTAAAAGTGGCCCTAAATATTTAACAAAGGAAAAGTAGAAAGGCACATGAATGCAGAAGAAAACACCATAGTCTTTATTAAATCATTGTTTTATTTGTGCAATTTCTGAACAAATACAATTTCACATAGTTCTTGAACATGAGTGTACATGGACAACAGCCTTCTGGATGAGGAGGCATGAATCACTGGTACATCTTGTTGTTTTGTGTCCTTGGTCAAAGGTGGCTATTGAAGATGCTCGATACTCCGTTGATTTGAAGCTTTCTCGATTTGATGTTCATTTTTGTTTGAGACACAGCCAGAGGATGTCAAGTAGTCCTGATAAACCCGTTCTGACATGGGGGGCTCAGCTAGGCATCTGGGAGCCCAGGGAGAATCTGAACCCGGTTGTGAGCTCTACAGATCTAAAAAGCTAAGAAGATCAGTCACTGAGACCTTTCCAATTCTTTATGGAAGTTTATTCTCTACGTTAAGAATCAATACGGTATGCCTTGTCCAGCTTTTATCTTTGTTTTCAGTCACATACATACTGTAAGTTTGAAAATATTAATTGGAAAGGGAGCTAAATATTTCTCACAGATCACTGATTATTTCATTCTGAACGTTCAAATGCTTAAATAAAAAAAAAAGCATCCTAATCTGCAGTATGATGATTAAGACCACATGCATGGACCAGACATTAATGATAAATGTCGAGCAACAGAAACTTTTGTTATCATTTTTTACACACACAGATTTAACCACTTTGGGAAACAGCTGTTTATTGTTCTTTTGATTCGTTATTGTTGCAAATACAAGCCAGACTGTTGGCTGAAAGGTTTCCTTTTACATTCTCAATGGGCTGATGCTTTTCACGGTGGCACTGAGAGCTTGATGCATAGCAACCAAAGAAAGAACATGCAAATGGACTAAACACAATCTAATGAGGAAAACATCTTTTTAGACAGTTAGACAGCCAACACATCCTCATGCCTAAACAACATTATGGGTTCTATCTTGCACCTGGCGCAGCGAGGCGCACAGGCCAACGCAACGTGTCTTTGCTGGTTTAACACTGACACAGTTGTCAATTTCCCATCCAGCGCCCACGTTGTTAAAATAGCAAATGCACTTGTGTCCATCTTTGCTCCCATGGCCGTGCTGGTCTTACACGGAGGTGTGTTCAGGTTAATTCTTGGCGTATTGCCATCTTGAGGCAGCGGGAAGTAATCGCGCCATTGACCAACAAAAACCTGGTCTAAAGTCAATAGCGCAGCATTTCGTTGTTATTTTATCAGTTTATTTCATTAGTAAAATGTGCCTAGGCGTATGCACAGCACACACACTATGTAACACACACAAGGAAGCGCAGCAGCAACCAAACATGCAAAAGAATACATATAAAAATATGATGGTGCAAATTCTCCATCATAATAGCATTCTCCATCATAATAGCATTCTCCATCATAATAGCATTCTCCCAGCATTGCGCCAAGGTACAAACGTGCCTGGCTTTTAAAGGAAATGGGAGATGACACTTATTGGTTTATTGGATGTTACGCCCAAAACACACCTAAGGATTAATGAAGACACTTAAGTACAACCCTGTTGAACCATGTGCCTGGCGCACGGATCCTTTTTTCCGTCATCAAACTAGCAAAAGTGGATTTGGATATGGCTAAATGCACCTGCACTATGCACTTCACACCATGCGCTTGGATTGTTACAATAGGACCCTTAAAGTCCATTTCCTAAGATTTCTATGATACACACGACCGTTCAATTCACTGCTGCAATTTAGCGGTTTAGTCATGTGACCGAAATATGGTTATTCACTTTCTAGACCAGAGTTTTTGATCTTCTCATCTAACTCTGTGTGAAAGCAAATTTCTCAACATGTTGAGCTTTATTTTTGAGTGTGCATTTTACACACAGAAAGGTTTACTGTTGTACTGTAGAACATGATGCATAAAACCAAGCAGTACTCCATACTAGGATGAATGCTAAGAATTCAGTGCACAATGTCTAAAGCTATCCTTTCACAAAGAACATCATGCAGACCGATGGTTTTCTGGGAAATGGCCCTGTCAACAGTCTTGCTGCATAGCTCCTGTCTCTAATCTTTATCTTATCTGCTGTATTTGAGGAGATGACATGTCTTATCACACAGGGCAAGAACAAACAGGCTAAGCGAGTGAGGGTATGCTTCATCCTTCAATATTAAAGACATCTTGTTGTACCTGAACTCCAGTGGAACTGCTTCAGGCAATTTAGTCAGACAAATACTGCAAGTAAACCATTGGGCAAAAGCCTGTATTGACGGACAAGAAAATGAGACAAGCCTGTATACTGCAGATGTATAAACTACATTTAATAAATGCACATTTACTGTATATTCAATGGAAAAAGGAATTGATTGCTTTCACACTAAATATATGCTTGTATACAATAAAATAAATGACTATTAAACAGCAGCATGTTTAAAATGCAACATGTTGTGGTAGTAAGTCAATAATCTCTCTCTGCTTTCCTAGAATGTATGCAGCACTCTATGGTGCACTGTGGGAACAACCTGCCACTCAAAGCTGGACGGGGCTGTGGATGGGACCAGTTGTGGGGAGGATAAGGTGAGTCTTTCATTTTTAATAAGCATGAAAGGAATTGGCTTCAACCGGCATTGTGCATCTGGCAGTAAAGAACTTGAATTAGATGCTTCATGGCAGCAGTTTGGCAGAATGAAATATACGACTACTGAAGCAACGCAATCTAAATTGACACGCATTTAAGATAAGTAATGTTGCTTAAAGCTTTTTTTTGGTTTTCCTGTAGGAAATTGTTTATTAGAGCTTCTACAGAAAGTCACCCATATCCTGACCTTACGTCTCATGATTCATTTAATAAATGACAGATCAAAAACGAAAGATAGACTCATTAAATAGTTGCCATTTGTAATGTGTAGCAGCAACCTCCCCTCATTTTCCTAGAATTTCCTAGAATTAATGGTTAGTTTCCTTTCATTTTCCATTTGATTTAGTCATTTTTATGATGTTAACAGAGGTGGATTTTGTTTCAGGTGAGATGGCCCACCTCCACTACAAAGCATTGCAGGATACCTCGGTTTTAAAAAGTACTGACTACATAAGTGTGATTAAAATTGCGTTTTTGTTCAAAACGGAAAGTAAGACAATCAAATTAACCTCATAAAACCTAAACAATACTCTCTCAGCTCGCATAAAAAGTGCAAAGAATGCAAAAAAATAAACATGTAGTGATATTTTCTGTCAGTATTGTGCATGCAAACCTTATAGTGGATGGGTCTCAGCTATAAAGACAATGCTACATTCATTTCATAAACACAAGTAAGAACAAGAGGCTTACATTATGTGTTTATTTATCTAATGATGCAAACTTTGCTGTTTTTTTTTTACAAGTGGTGTCTCAATGGAGAGTGTGTGGCAGCTGGATATCAGCCCCAGAGGGTAAATGGTGGCTGGGCATCGTGGAGCGAGTGGTCAGACTGTTCCAGGACGTGTGGGGCTGGAGTCCAGAGCGCTCAAAGAGACTGTGATAACCCGGTGTAAGTTTTACTTTTCAGCCAAAAATACTTTAAAATGTTCTTTTTTTTTGTTTTACAATTAAATTAATATTGTAATCCTTTGTCTGTGAAAAATAAAGCCTAATTATGAGCTAATAAAACCCCTTTTAATATCCGCTAAATATAACATGACATCTCAGTTGTACAGCTACGGGTAAAAGGCTGTTTAACTTTACTTAGAAGATACATTTTCAGTCTGTAATGTGTAATATAGTCTCTTTGTATACACATGGAGAGATAAGTCGTTTTGGGCAATACATGGACAGATGATGATTGGCATTTGGATAATGAAAGGAGCATTGGGCAGTAACTTAATTCACACATTTGAAATGTCTTTGTCTGGTGAGAGACAGTAGCAGCTATTATGTAATCTGCGGGGTGCACCTGTCACTATATTGAATGGGTGTTATTAGTGGTTTTCCGTCTCTTAGATATGGGTTGAAAGGGGACTGCTACACCTACTAGTTGGTTCAGAAGGCAATTATGGTCTCTCGTCAGGACCACAGCGGGACGTTTTAACTCTCTGGGAGTCCTTTTGTGAATTTGAACAAAACTAATGTTACTTGGTTAGTTTCAGTGAACAATTGTGGTTTGGGTTCAAATTAGTGCTGTCAAACGAATAAAATATTTAATCGTGATTAATCACATTAACGTCATAGTTCAATCACAAATAATCGCAAGTAATCGCACGTTTTTATTTATTCTAAATGTCCCAAGATTTCCTTTTGTCACATTATTTTTTTACTCATTGTAATGCTCTTATTAACATGGAAATGTTCAATTTCACATGTAACATTCTCACTTGGAACAGTCCTTCACACTTGGAGCAAATGATCTCTCACACAATGTAACAGTGTCCATCAATAAAAGAGGGAAAAAATACTTTGACATCTGTGTGCTTGGCCATCAAATTTCAGACTGGACGTGCTGCGATGATTGCTCAGTTCACAATGACCAAACACACACATCACTTTGGTTTTGTCAATGGAACATTTGGAAACTTTTAAAAAGTAAACATTCCATCCAGAATCTTATTGGCATCCATTTTGGCGTCTCGTGCTCACTATCTACTCAAAACGTAACGTTACTATTCTTTGGCTGGCTCGCAAGCCCAAACAAGTGTGTAGGGGGTGCCTGTTGTTTTGTTTACGGTCTAGTTAGATCCGGTGTGGTGTCGTAGTTTTTCTAACACTGCTAGCTGTTGCAACAGCATGTGAAAAAAATACAAAGTTTGCTAGGCAAAAAAGAATGTTAATTCCGCGATAAAACAATTTACGCCGTTAAAATGGGTGTGTTAACACCATTAATAATGCGTTTAACTGACATTAGTAGTTATGAAATACTTTAAGACTGTCTATTGTTATTGTATTGACACAGATACAATAGGTGAAAAAGCTTATCCATAGATGTTAATGGCGTACTGAGACAATTAGGAGATAGAGTGTGGCCTTACTACGGTAGTAATAAACAACCGATTTAATGACATTTAATTGACTGACAACATTCAAAGCAGGTGGTACTCACAGACAAATGATAAACAAAATGATATAAGTGAGAGAAAAGAAAAGTGAGAAAAAGTTGTTTTTTGTGCTGCACACATTTAGAACATTTTACAACACACATTAAAAAGTATCACACTTGTACATATACAGAAGGTCTATTTAAAACCATGATTGCAAACTCTTGAAGGCAACTGTTTTTAACTGTGTTCTGTTGTCCGTGTGTGTGTGTGTGTGTGTGTGTGTGTGTGTGTGTGTGTGTGTGTGTGTGTGTGTGTGTGTGTGTGTGTGTGTGTGTGTGTGTGTGTGTGTGTGTGTGTGTGTGTGTGTGTGTGTGTGTGTGTGTGTGTGTATTTGGTTATGTTACTCTCTACATCGTTAAAAATGATTCCTTAAGGTTTAAATAAAGGTTGAAAGAATTAGCAAATAAACCATACATCACAGTGTCACAAATCACAAAAATTCCAAAAGTGTCACTGAAATAACATCTTTGATTATCCAACAGTCCTAAGCACAGAGGGAAGTACTGTTTGGGAGAGAGACGGAGGTACAAGATCTGCAACACTACACCCTGTCTTCATGACCTGCCCACCTTCAGAGACATCCAGTGTAGTCACTTCAACAACAAACCATACAAGGGAAAGTTCTACAAGTGGGAAGCAGTCATCAATAGAGGTCAGCAGATTAAACTTAGCTCAGGCTGTGAGGGTGTTTAGGCAAACTCAAAAGAGGAACACCTTTGGTTGTTACAGTATTTATCACAACTTTATGTCTTTCCTAAACCTCTTTCAGTCTGCCCTTGTGAACTGCACTGCCGTCCACTGAATGAACATTTCTCTGATAAGATGCAGGACACCGTCACTGATGGGACACCATGCTACGAAGGCAACAAAAGCAGAGATATATGTGTCAATGGCATCTGTAAGGTATCAACACTTTACCTACTATGCCACATATTCTCTAACTTATATGTTTTATTGTCTCTTCTTTAGTGTTTAACATGTTTCCTCTCTCGATTTTCAAAACAACATTCATTAATAATTCCATTCTTGTATTTCTCATTCATTTCCATGCATTGCTGCTCTGTTAGTTAGTTGTCATGCAGTATATTTAGTTGACCCTTACTTTGTTTTCTCTGCAGCTGAGTATTGTACATTTGACATTTTGCATGAAAATTAGCTTGTCGATAGAAAAAAAATGCTGTGGTTGTTATCGCTCTGTTCTTGCCTATCACCCTGGGCCAAAATGCCAGTCACTGATACAGACATTGTTTTTGATACTGAGTGGACAGTGGCGCTGTCTTTGTGACATTTTGTGACATTTTTGTCATGAAGCCACACGTTTTCCCATTTACCTGGAAACCGTTTTCTGTTTTGAAGGGCTGCCGTAACATTAAAGGCCAGATAAGTACTTTTATGTTTGAAGCGTAAATGCAATCACCGAACAAAAGCTAACTGGAGGCTATAAACAAACTAATCCACGATCGCATGACTCCGTCACCACTATTCGCTTCCACAGGCTTCCAACTGGTTTTGTGTGTTCAGCATGATGATTTTTTGTAGTCTCATTTTTTTTGATACAATTACAAGCTTAGAAATTTAAGTGTGGGGTGTGACAGATTTGTGTTGTAGAATTTGAATATCTCTTAAAGTGATGGTTCGGAGTAATTTCACCCTAGGGTTTTTTGCACCATGACCTCAAGCCAAACAACCCCCCTGAAGCTTTTTTTTTCACCTGGGTCGAACAATGGGCGAGTTAGCGTTATCAGCTGATTAGATGGATTGGGAAGTTTGTAAGTAACATTTGCGTGCTGGCTTCTGCTCTCTGCTGCTACTGCTAGCGGCAGTAAGACGAGTGCTCAGGGACGTCTACAAATTACAAGACCGAAAAGAGATACAACAAAACATATTTTTAATTTAATGATTAAGTAGTGTCTGCAAACTTACCTCAATTATATTTTGTCTCCTGCTAGTTGTATTACAGCACTTTAAAAAAAAAGTTAAGTTAAATGGTATCATTTCGGGCATTAAGGTTGCCTGTTCAGACCAAAGTACGGAGTGTGGACTGGTAGCTGGAGAGATGCCAGTTCACCTCCTGGGAACTGGTGCACAAAGTGCTCTTGAACAAGGCACCGAACCTCCCTCACCCGCTCAGGGCGCTGGTCCAGCACTGGCAGCCCACTCACTCTGACATCTCTCCATTAGTGCATGTATAGGACCTGAGCATGTGTGTGTATTTCAGGCCTGCGTGTAGTGTGAAATAACGACACAGTGTGAATTGCAATTATCCCATAGAGGATCAATAAAGACTATACATTATTTAAATTATTATTATTATTATTATTAGTGGGGTACATTACGAGATACACCGTTGGTTCCATTAGCACCTGCACTAAGCTAATCAGCTGATAACGCCAACTCGCCCATTGTTCGACCCAGGTGAAAAAAAGCTTCTGGGGGGGTTGTTTGGCTCAAGATTGTGGTGCAAAGGACCCTAGGGTGAAATTACTCCAAACCATCACTTTAAGCTTGTTAACCACAAACGTTATTTTAGGCATCTAAACAAAAACCCATTCAAAAAAACATTTAACTTAGAAACAAAAAATCAGGTTTTAGGACTCATTCCTGCAGCATGCTATTAATTGTCTTAAAAATATAGGCCTACTAAAAAAATGTTTATAAAACAAAAGTAATGTAGTTTTATTTGATGTCGTCCTAGTTCTGTCAGTCATTTTGAGAGTGCCGCATGTTCCCATCCTAAGTTTTGAATTATGCTCTTGTGGGACGAGTCTTTTGTTTATTTGGATTACATATTGTGCCTTTAACTGCACACGATGTGAGCTGCAGCAGCACAGTGTGGGTTGACATTAATAATAAAACAGCAGAGAACAATATTAAAAATGACTGGGATTTTCACTTGGATCACCTGCCTTATCTATCTATAAATTACAGGTCTGTCTGTCTGTCTGTCTGTGTGTGTATGTGCACGTGTGTGCTATGCACACATCTCTCAAACTGTTAGTCTGATGGATTTCAAACTGGTGGACAGGTGTCTTGCTACGGGCAAGAGTAAGTGCAGTGCCAATTTTGACATTGTTTGGATTAGAAATACAAAATAATTCGTTAAATATATAGGTAAAAAATGCACTAGTGGAGGAAGTACTGAATCTTAGTAAAAGTAAATGTAAATGTAAATGTGCTGTATTTATATAGCGCTTTTCCAGTCTTAACAACTGCTCAAAGCGCTTTTACATCTACAGGATACATTCACCATTCACACACATTCATACACTGTGGCAGGGGCTGCCGTACAAGGTGCCACCTGCTCATCAGATATACATTCATACACATTCACACTCCGATGCGCAGCACCGGGGGCAACTCGGGGTTCAATGTCTTGCCCAAGGACACTTCAACAATGACTGCAGGGGCGGGGATCGAACCACCAACCTTCCGATTGGCAGGCAACCGCTATACCACTGAGCCACAGCCGCCCCTAAAAAATATATAGTAGAAAGTACAAATAACCAGAGACATGTTTACTTTAGTAAAAGTAGAAGTACCACAATAACAACCCTACTTAATTAAAAGAGCAAGTACTTGATTAAAAGTAAAAGTACATGCGTAATAATTTATTCTCTCAATGTCTATATTCTTATCATTGTAATTCAATTCAATTTAGTTTTATTTATATAGAGCCAAATCACAACAACAGTTATCTCATTGCGCTTTTCATAAAGTGCAGGTCTAGACCGTACTCTGTGATGTTATTGACAGAAACCCAACAATTCCCACCAAGAGCAAGCACTAGGC
>NC_045733.1:18496418-18502197 GCF_008692095.1 Etheostoma spectabile
AGGAAAAACTTCCTTTAAGAGGCAGAAACCTCGAGCAGAAGCACAAGACTCCTCGAAAAGGAAAGAAGGCGAGTTAGTAACATGCATTAATGGGATGAGGTTGCATACAGATGGAGAGAAGGTTGGATATAGGTCTATAGTTGGCTAAAACATCTGGATCAAGGTTTTTTCAGAAGAGGTTTAATTACAGCTACTTTAAAGAACTGTGGTAAATAGCCTGACAGATTGGTTATAACTAGTAGAGAAGTGTTGACTAAGTGTAAAACTTCTTTAAGTAGCCTAGTTGGGATGGGTTCTAAGATGCAGGTTGATGGTTTAGATGAAGGAATAAGTGAATTAAATTGAGAAAGATGGAGTGAAGCAAAGCAGTCTAAACATATATCTGGTTTTACAGCTGGTTCCTGAGTTTAGTGATAAGTTGGTGGTTAAAGGCAGGTCTTGGTGAATTTTGTTTCTAAAAGTAATACTTATATCATTAAAGAAGCTCATGAAGTCGTTACTACTAAGAACTATAGGAATACTTGGGTCAATAGAGCTGTGACCTTCCTCCTTGAGGAGGAGAGAGGGGGGGCAAGGTGGAGGAATATTGCCCACCTGAGCTTTCATTTGTTTTTTTGTTTTTTTCAAAGGCAGAGCAGGATACCCAGGGCTCGCCATTTCTAGCCATTGGGGGACCACAGGCAGGCTGGGGGAACGCATATAAATGTTAAAAAAGTGAAAAATGAAATTTTCATGCCATGGGCCCTTTAAATAGCTGTGAGCTGGCAGAACATAACGTAGCCTAATTTCGGAGATTATTCCTTCAGAGTGCTGTGCAATGCGAGAAAATCTCAGAGTTGAACCGGTCAGATATATCAGTTTTCATCAGACTCACCCGTGGTCGGGTTAATTAAGTCGCCAAAATACACCCGCTAATCAAATCCCCTACTTCACCGTTTCCGTCAAGCCACCAAACCTCTGCTCAAATTAACACCTCTGCTGAAATGTTAAATTCGACACAAGACAACACCGTCTCTCTCTCTCTCTTTCTCTCTCTCTCTCTCTCTCTCTTTCTCTCTCTCTCTCTCGCTTTGGTTGTGTAATCACTGTAAATCATATTCTAGAATGCATTGTGAAGTTTGTTTTGTATGTGGCAGAATCTAGGCTGTGACTTTGTGATCGACTCCAGTGCTGTAGAGGATCGCTGTGGGGTTTGTCATGGTAACGGCTCCACCTGTACAACTGTGAGGAGAACCTTTGAGGAGACTGAAGGACTTGGTATGTTTCTTAACAATTGGGGTTTAGCAATAGAACTCTTTGTGGAAGATATTTTGACATTGATGACAATTTAAAACATACTCACTCACTCCCCTTTTCCTTTTTGTAAAAGCCTTAAGCTTTCCAAGGCATTCGTCTCCTCTGTCTTCTCCACTGTTTGTTAGCTGTACATCAGGATATTTCAATTTCACTTATTAACATCTTGTTTTTATATAATTTAGGCTATGTAGACATTGGATTGATCCCAGAGAGAGCCTGGAACATCCGCATTGAGGAAATGGCCGAAGCCGGGAATTTCTTGGCGCTGCGAAGTGACAACCCCAACAAGTATTTTCTGAATGGTGGCTGGACGATCCAGTGGAATGGAGAGTACAAGGCAGCCGGGACAGTATTCACCTACGAGAGGACAGGACACCTGGAGAACCTGACGTCTCCTGGGCCCACCATGGAACCACTGTGGATTCAGGTCGGATTACTGTAACAGCAGTAATGTTTTGAGTGTATCTTGTCCCTAAATCAATACTGAAACTGCCTTTTAAGAAATCAAGGTGAATTTCTGTCAGCATAGCACATGTGGTGGCAACACAGTTCAGTAAATTAACATCAGGTATCTCAAACTGATAATTGTGACATCAATGCATTCATTCATATGTAAATTAGAAAAAACAACAACAGGACAAAACCGTATGTATGTTGGTCTATACTGTGTTGCTGAAATGAAAGGAATCATATCTCTTATAATACAAAGTGTTTCACCAAGATTGCTTGAACTTTTCCACGAATACAGGAACTGCTTTGCGATGTTTACTTGCATTCCAATCACAAAAAGTAAAAAGTATTTTCTGATATCCCGGGAGCTTTCCGGGTGGGGTTTGCAGTGCTTAACGTTGCTTACTTTTCAAACACAAGCCTTAAGACTGCATTGATTCCAACTGTAGCATGAGCAGTTACTTTTAAGGAGCTCATTAAGTAGTATTGAGGGGCGCTAGTAGCTCAGTCTGTGTGGACTTGGCTTGGGAACTGAAGGGCCGCCAGTTCAAGTGGAAAGGTGCCGGTTCGCCTCCTGAGCACTGCTAAGGTGCCCTTGAGCAAGGCACCAATCTCCTAACTGCTCGGGGAAGTCAACACACATTTATTATATTCAAACACTAGGCTCCTTCGAGGTGAGCCAGGTCTGCATAGGATCGATCACCGGCGATCCCCACCCGTCGCATGCCGGTTAGATTTGTGTCCAATTTGATCCCTGCTTGCTCTGACATCACGTACACGTGGGCAACGATAACCTCACGAGAGCAAGGTTCCGAGACACAGGGCAGCGTTGTTGTTTTTCACCGACTGCAAGACCCAGGCGGACCCAAGGCATACTGGGAAACACTGGCCCCTCAGCTGAATAGATTCAACAGGATGACGTTTAATGTAAACTTTTCATTGATTTTAAATCGTAGGGATTTTAATTGCCATTTGACTGATTTAAAGGCATATTTTGTTCAGAACACATGTTGTGTGGCTGATAGTTACGTTTAGAAGTCAGAGAGACTAAATCTGTTTAGATTACACATCATATACAGTCTGTTGTTAGTTAACATCAGCAACAGATTGCATATAGAGCATTTTGACAGCTACTCTGTCTGAACAAAAACAACTGGAGACTGTGTACAAGCTGATATATGGGTTTGATAACATTTTATTGAAACAGAATTGGACCACTGCAGCTTTTTGTCACGGCCCCCGGCTGCTGCCCCCCTGCTCTCGCCCACTTTACAGACGAAGCACAGTTCATCTTGAACGAGCCTATCATGTGTAAACATGTCACTGGGCGGACTGTGCTTGCTCAGGCAGCACCTATGGGCAGAACATTTGAAAAACTGGGCTGGCATTCTTAATCAATGACATCATTAATTGAGGAATTTCAAACACGAATGTGGCAAGCTGTTTTCAAGCAGTTGAGAAGAGTGCCATCTGCATCTTATAAATACACAAAAAACTATATAACACACTCAAATACGCCCCCCAAAAAACAAGGTCTTTAAATTAAGCTTTTGCTTTTTAATCTTCTCTTCATGGTCTTTCAGATGTGGTGAAAACACAAACAGGAAATATGCAAAAGAGATAATTAGTTTTTAGTTTAGTGAAAATAGTTGGAAGTTTTCTGTATATGGTCAAAATTTGGGGGGGGTGTATTTTGTGTATTTGATATTGTCTTGTGTGTTACAGCTTCTCTTTCAGGAGACCAATCCGGGAGTGCGGTACGAGTACACAATTAGTCGAGATGTCTCAGAGGGCAACGACATCCCTGTGTCAGTTTTCGTCTGGAAATATGGTTCATGGACTGAATGCAGTGTTACCTGTGGGACAGGTAAGAGAAACAACCTCAGGTTTCGTCATTGATATTTTGGTAGGTAGATTAACCTATATAGTTTGTTTGCTTTGGTCTGAATCAGTTGATGAGTTTGTAGATTTCCCTTTGGTTCGGTTTTGTTTTCACACCTGAAAATTCCCAGTAAGCAAAATGCGTCATTACAAATCACGCGAGAATGTTCACTCAGCAATCGGTCGGATGGTGTCTGGGGCGGAAACAAGAAAGCAAATACAGGAAGAATGTTGTGTGTGGACTAGTGCTTATTCCTCTCTCATCATCTCAAACCATCTTATTTCATTTAACTAATCAGACATTGTTTTACGAGCGACGTTACGTCTGCTTTGCTGTGCTGACCGAGACTTCACAGGCGTTTGACAACGGAGATGCGAGCGTTTTGACCGCGAGCGCTGGACTGCTGTCCATTTCTGTGGGAGCAACATTGGAAGCTGCTATAGTTTGCATGTTCTGCCGCATTGCAGATTGCAAAGCACACCTGACTACTGGAGCCATTTATCTCAAACTTGTGGAGTATATAGTTGGTGCAGTTCAAGGTTGGATCACGTTCTCATCACAAATTAACCGCTCTAGAGTTTCATCGAAAAAGCGTACAGAGAACATCCCCAATAAGGAGGTCTTGGTACGCTTGTTTAGTACGCTTTTGGTGCGCACCTGAGTGCAATTGCTGCATTCAATCCTGCCCAAACAAACTGCACCAAATGCTGGTGCAATTCAACCGAACTAAACGAAACAGTTGTGAAAGCGCCCTGAGAGAGAGACAGAATGAAAGAGAGAGAGAAGGTCGGAAACCTTTTGCTCCTTGTTTTGAATGCATGTCCCAGAGTCCTCAGAAACAGACTTAAAGAACAGACTTTGACTGTATTCCAAGTGTGTCCTGAGTTTATATATTGATTAATAAACTTGTTTTAAAAACACGTGGCCTTATTTTGTGGCAACTGACATACAAACACAAGCAGTAAATGTGTTTTGAAGGTACTAAATTTACCTGGTCTCGACATTGTATTTGGCTTATGAGCAGCTCACATGAGGGGTGCAACAATGAAGGACTTTAATCAAAACGAGATTACTGAACATGTGATTATTAGTTTTCTATGATAAAGAGTGATTATTATGAACCCCACACATATCCTGTATGACTACTTTTAAGCTGTTGCCAGCAGTAATGTGTTTTAGATCACCTGTATGTCAAACAATTAGAAGTTAGTTTGGTTTTATTCCAGAAGCCTTTCGCTACACTACAAGAAATGGTCAGCTTACCTTCCAATAAGAAGGTGCAACCTTCCCAGTCGCCCTTCATTAGCTCTGCCAAATTTACTGAATTGTCTATTTTACAAATATTTGTTTAGCTTTATGTGATTGACGCTGGCCGGTGATGGCATGTGGTTATGAGTCCCTGGAAACCAGGTTGCCAGTTCACTGCCGACTCTGCTAGCCTGCTGACTCAAGTTTTCAAATGTTAACATCAGAGTAGTCTCACATTGCCAGACCTGCAGAGGAGGGTCTGTCTAGTCCACACAGCAATCCGGGATGGGAGAAAAACGTGCTCTGGCTTATTGGCATTTCTTTAAACCAATCGCAATTGTCTTGGGCGGTGCTAAGCACCAAGCGAGCCATGGTGGCGCTGCAAAATAGCTTCGAGAAGGAACTTATTTTGGTGGAATGTGTACGTTCAAAGGTTGTTTTAGTGGTGCAACAGAAAACTGATTGGACATATAGTCTAGCTAGCTGCCTGGATTTACCCTGCAGAGATCTGAGGAGCAGTATTATTTCTTCTTTCTTGTTTTCCTTCTGTCTCCAGCTGGCTTTCAATCTGAAATGTCTGTCTTGTCCTTTAAGAGGCATCTTAAAAGGTGTAAAATTAGGCTTGAGCAGAGGTGAGAGGTGCCTCCTGCTCTGACAGAGTGGAAATACTAAGATTGAAACAGGAGAAGATGAATCTGTCAGAGCTTGAGAAGACAAGTAATTTTATGCTCTGCTGTGTAATGTTGTCTGAAACATGGATGTGACATTTTTCATTGTGGTAGATATTTAAATGTCTAATAAATAAATTTAAACTTAAAAACCACCCTTGCAATTTTCAGCGTCAGGAAGTATCGCATTAAATAAAGTCTCGCTATGTAACAAATTGCTTCACAGCACTGCACA
>NC_045733.1:18502267-18505973 GCF_008692095.1 Etheostoma spectabile
GCAGAGCCGGCAAAAAAAACAACTTAGGAAAGCATTGTCGGAGGAACAGAGAAAGAGGAAACGGCAGATTGACCGAGCGAGGAGTCAGATAAAATCTATTTCTAAGCTGTAAGGGGAGCTCTATAGAGAACCCTGTGATCAAAAAAAGCAAGAAAACCGTGAAGAAATGGCCAAAACTGCATAGCGCCACTTCAAACAAAAAAAGAAAAAGTTTGGCAGGCCAGGTGCGCACTAAGTACAAGGCTATTATTATTCTGACAAAGATGACCCTGGACGTCATGTTTTGTATGTGTGGGCTTAGTCACAAAAGCTTCTCTCTCCTCTCACTGGTATCTCAGGTGTTCAAAGGCAGATTGTTCACTGTGTGGAAAAGACAACTGGGATAGTGGAGGAGCACTTCTGTGACCCTTTAACCCGGCCTGATGATAACCAAACCAGCTGTCACAAGGATCCCTGTCCAGCTATGTGAGTTTACCCTCCAGACGTTATTTACAAGCAGTATTCACTGACACAATCTCAGAGATAAAGACACTTGTTTTTCAACCCTTGCAGGAGCAAACACTTATCCTTGTAGTGTGCATGGAAGCATATATTGTAATCCAAGCTATCAAACCCACAGTTGCTGCTGGAATCACAGTTTAGTGGTTTTGAACAGAAGGAAAGATGCCATTGAAATGATTTGATAATTGTAACAGAACAATGTACAAAGAAACTGTTTCTCCAATAGTGGTTGCATTCTTAACTACATAAATGAAAATAGAATTAATAAAATAGGTAAGTATACAAAAGTAAGTAAAATAACAGCTGTAAAATTAATACACTTGTCTGCTCCATATGTACCTTCCGTCATTCATAACTTTTCCTGCAAACAATATCCTATAGTGGGGAAAAAATAACTGTGATGGCAAAATCTACAACACAAATGGTAAGAATAATAGATTAAGTAAGATGGTTTGCTGTATACATGTATAACTCTCTATTTGCTGAAACAAAGAAAGAAAACTGAACCAGATGAGAGGAGTGAACTAGTCATTGTCTTTCAGAAGTGTACCATTAACTTGGAAACATTTGCATCTTGTGTGTCTCTGCATGTAGATGGTGGTTTGGGGAGTGGCAGAAATGCTCAGCAAGCTGTGGGAGCGCAGGTCTCACTAAGAGGGCAGTGCTCTGCATCCAGGCCTTAAGTGCTGAGGAGCAGAAAGCCCTGCAGCCCAGTGAGTGTGAACACATACCCAAACCTGAGTCGCTATCCTCCTGCAACGCACACATCCCCTGCCCATCAGACTGGACCACAGGCAGCTGGTCAAAGGTGAGTCTTTGTTTGAGAATGAGGTTCTGGTTTTTTGGCAATTCTTCTGTTTGAAACGGAAATCAATATGCAAATTCTTATATGTTTCGCCAGAAATTCTTATAACTTTCACATTTTCTGAAAAGGTCTTTCTGAGAAAGATGTTAAATAATGTAGTAACTAATCATGGCGAAAATTATTCATGTTCTTATCTAGCTAACGGTAAAGATTTGACTTGCTAATGCAGACAGACCCACATTAGTGATTGCTCAGAGTCCGCATATGTAGCACCTCAGGTCTTCAGATCAACACAGAGATCACGTTCTTTGTATTTTTTGTCATATCAATCTCTTTTTTTAACAAATAGACACAACCATTTATGAATATTTTGAAATAAATTACTGAACTTTAAGATGCTTCCTGAATCATGATTTACAGGCATATTAACAACATTCTGTTTCTTTCTTTCTTTCTTTCTTTCTCAAACAAAAAATGACAATAACATAAACAATAAAAACACAATAAGTGCGTTGCAACACCAAAAGGGAAAAAAAAAAAATCTATGAAACAATATGTTCATTATGTCCAAAAAAGGAGTGGAACAAAGCCAAAGCTTGTTATTTTTTTCCCACCCCTCATTCTAATTATATCTTTAAATTATTATCAAATGTGAACATGGTAATATGCTGAGCTAAGATGATGAACTTGGTCATTATACCATGTTAGCATTGTCATTGTGAGCATGTTATCATGCTGACGTTAGCGTTCGCTGTACACCGTCACAGAGTTGCTACTGGTTCAGTGCAGGTTACATGACTTTGGTTGAGACCCCCTAGGAGTCCCATAGTCTAGGGTAAATAAACATGATCAGTCTTTTTCTTTCACAGCTGTTAGGATTTACAATGACATGTTCAAGCCAAACTTTTTGTTTACAGTACATTTCAAAAGTATAAATTCAGCCTAGTCATGATCTGAAGTTGTCTTTTCCTCCATGCAGTGTTCACTGACTTGTGGAAGCGGAGTACGTCAGCGTAATGTAACCTGCTCCAGAAACTCAGGCAGTGACTGTGAGCCTGAGAAGAAGCCCCTCGCTGTCACTACCTGCTACATCCAGGACTGTGGTCAAGTGGTGGATAATTTTGGAGGTGTTGACTGGTCTGGTAGTGGCTGGTCGAGCAAAGAAGTGCTCAATGAAATTAACTCCATACCTGAAGTCAAACCTCCTCCCAAATACAGCTCCACCAGAGCCCAGCCAAGAAGTAATAATAATAATAATAACATTGTCGAGGGAGATTTTCACTACCACAATAACATTGAAAATATCGATCAATCTTTGGAAAACAGTGTTCAAGTTGATGATTTTTACTACGACTATAATTTTATCAACTTCCATGAAGACTTGTCAGATGACTTTGACAGAGATGGAAAAGATTCAGGGGACAGTACAAATATACATCTGGACAAAATAAAGAACAGTGGAAATGCTGTGACGAAGGAGTCCACACAAACAAATTCTGAAAACTTTGATGACTTTTTATCTGAGGATTTTCTTCTGCCTGTGTCTACCACTCGCTCAGCGCCATTGTCTACAACTCAGCATTCACAAACACTTAAAGAGGCACACGCTGAGGATGTGTGGGGGCCAGAAACTATAACTCAGGTTAAGACTGGAGTCCAACTGGATAAAAGTGCTTCAGTAATATCTCAAACAACCAGTCAATCATCAATATTTCCAACTGCCTTCACATTGAAGGATCAGACCAATCTTTATACAGTACATGCCACTAGTTTTTCATGGGATACAAACCATGACCTCAGAACAACCTCACTCCCTGCCTCTGAGACATCCATCCCATTCCCCATTCCCTTTCTGCTAAGCTCAGGTAACCAAGAGGCCTCAGATGATTCCACATCATTACCTGGAACAGAAAACATACCTCCCACAAACCTGGAGGGAGCCACTCAGCCTTTTCCAGCTGATTCCCCGCCAGCTACAGTGAAACAGATACCGACAATACCTGCCTTCACTGAAAAAACTGGAACAGATTCCACATCCTGGATCCCATCGTCGGATTCAGTTGATTTGGACTACAACGAAATAGTTGTTCCCCTGATGGTGAGAAGCAGCAGTAACACTGATCCTGGCCCTTCAAACCAGCTTCCAACAAACTCAACAATCACTCAACATCGCACAACAACAGTTCAGCACATGGAATCGCCAACGTCTGTTGTGCCCATTTTGCCGACACATCCACCTATTCATTGGCCATCTTCAGTGCCAACATCTGACCCAACTTCAGTCTCCACACAGGACAATACCGCTATCCACTGGGTAACCGGCAACTGGAGCGCTGTAAGTTCCACACAATCTGGTCTTGTAGTTAAACTGTGGGACGAAACCCAGCTGTGTCTTATTCA